>NC_045641.1:40800363-41103394 GCF_009829145.1 Chiroxiphia lanceolata
GGCCACTAAGGATACAAAGGAACCAATAAATGACACCATAGTCACCCCTGTCTTGCCTTCTATCCTTCCTTTGTACTAGGATCCTTGTTGCTTTTTTTTTAAGCTTGAAAGATGAAATAGCAGTTAGTCATTGATTTTTTAACACTGCGACTCATTCTTTTATATAGAATTCAATGGACGCCAAAGTGGTATTGTAGCAAAACAGTACCAAAAGGCTATGAATTAAAACCAAGTGATGTAAATCAAAGTGTTAGTTTTCCGTCAGCTTCCCATCTGTTAGTAACAACAACATACGTTTTACATGTTTTTTTTAAGAAAAACATGTACATTAACACCCTCTACTATGGTATTCATTGACTGTTTTAGCACATATTCAAGCAGGTTTATCGTTTTTAAAATATTAGTTATTTATTGGTAGTGTTACTAAAAATCCCATTTAATGGTTATGTTTAAATGCTGACTGTAAAGATCATTTGAATCTCTCTGACCAATATTTGAGATATCAGGGACACACCATTTCAAACAACTTTTCCTTAATATAAATGTTGAAAACTGCTGTAATATTAGTCAGGCTGATTCACTGCTCACTAAATTCCAAGTTACAGCCCTTGTAGAAGTCATGTGACTCCCACTGACTTCAGTGCCAAGACCAAGACTTGAGGGCAACATTTCATCCAAGGCAATTATAGGAAACTGTAAGAATGGGAATTAAAACTGAGACTATCTGCGTCTTTTGGGTTGTACAAATACGCTGAGCTTTAAAACATTTTGCTTAAGTAAGAGAATTACATCTGTCCTAAATAACAGAAAAAGCTCTGTATGATTAGCATAGTCTCACTTTGTACACATTAATTGGTAATTTAATAATTGTGGGTATTTTTCTGAATAGCTTCACTCAGTTCTTTTTCTTTGGGGTTCAAATAGTTCTCAAATCAAAACTACTGCAATCATGGTTCCCACCAAACAAAATTAGCCATCAGTTAGTGGGAAAAGAGACTTTCAGGTGGATTAAATGAGATACTTCAACATAAGTGTTATAAAATTCTGATTTATGTAATGCCATTATGGATAATTTGAAAAAAATGTAAAATCACAGGATATGTTAACTGGCAGACATAAATAGATCTGAGTTTTTCATATGAAAATCTTTTGTTTATCCATTACAGACATCACTATACCTCTATTTTGAATTATTATCTACATCTAATGCAAATCCTTACACCTCTTTAGCTCAATAAGAATGCTGTTTAAATGTATTCCAAAATAGTTCAATTTTTCTTAGCCTCTATTGGTCTTTAGATACCATGAGACCACCATTTTCCAAGTAAGTAAATAAATGAATTTTTAAAAAATAAATTGTTCCTTCAAGGTAAAAGGCAAATAAAAGAATACAATATCATATACCATTATTTGGAGGGATTTTCTTGATTTTCTAATGTTAGGGAACAATCTCTTTTCCAAAAATCCATCCTTGTTATACCTTACTAATTCAAAGATTTTATTACTGTAATGAATGCACAGTAAATATATACAGGAACAACATAGAGTTTGAAGTCTGGCACATCTTAAAAGTTTCAGCTCTAGGGTAGTCATCATATAACAGATCAAAATTGTGAATAAGCACACAGCTAACTTGTTTTCATACTTGTTCTATTCTTGATTTAAAGAATATATTAAGGCAGAATTAATGTTCCTAAGGGAGCATGGAAACTCTCCAGTGTCTTACAAATAAACATGAATTTTTGCTTTTCACTTTAGTCAAGCAAAAGGTTTTTAAACGCTATCCTGCTTCTTTTTATTACTTATTTCTTACTTAACTTTCAATAATGTGAAAATCATTTGCAAATGTGCTAATTTAATCAACGAACCATTTCTGTAGCCAAAGCATAGCACAAGGGATAATGATGAAGACAAAAGTGAAGGTGAAGACATAGATGACTCTAAATTTTTTCCTAGGTAGACCCTGAATCTTCTTCAATTTTAATGGTTATTACAACAGCAGACAATGATAATATCAGAGATCTAGCTAAGAAAATGACTGTTCAACATAGACAAAATTCAGTAATATTATTTTCAAGAAATGCATTTTTGTTCTATTGATGCTTTTATGTTTATGATTTTCAACTTCAAAAATCTACTATAAAGCATGTCCACAGATAGCTTTCCAAGTATGTACATACTATCTAACCCTCTAAGGTTAAATGCTTAATGGTTTGCATGCTAAGTTCCTTTTTTCAAAAGTAAAAGGTAATATTCTTAAGGATGGTATCACAGCTACTGAAAACAAACCAAAAGAACCCCAACTCCCAAGACAGATTAATAGAAAATAAATTTGGATAAATACATTAATCTATTTAGCATTGTTGTACCCAAAACTGGAAATCAACCTGAATATTCAAGTCCAAATTGTACCTTCTAGAATACGATCAAATATATCACATAATTTTTCCTTATCAGCTGCTAATTGTGGACCTCAAATGATTAGATTCCTTTTCCAAAATCAGAGACATTATGTTTCTATTTGGCACACTTGACATGGACCACAGCAACACCTTTCAATGAGACTCTAAACAAGAGTGTAAAATTTCAAGTCTCCCCGTAGTTAAGTCTAAAGATAGCTTTCTGTCACAAGTTTAAATTTGTCTCCAAATTCAGTGAGCAGAACCGAAAAGTTCTTATTTTTTATTATTGAGAAAAATGAAGCAGTTTTTGTCAGTTTAAGAACAAAATATGGAGTATTACTTTTCTAGTTGGACCTTTCTAACTTTTGTTGTTTAAGCCCATGAAAATACTCTCTACCCTGAAGAGTTCCTTTAGCTTATTCTCATCTCACAGGCATGTTGATCTTCAACATTCTTATCACTTTTGTATGTTAGTTTTCTGACTGAGAAGCAACATTGAAACTTTAAAGAATTTTCATTGATTTAGATTCTGGCTTTCAGATGTCAAAGGTACTTTGAGACAAATGGCACGATTTCTAAAGTCCTACTCTGTTGTAATATTTCTGAACGTAACCTTATGCAACTTCAGCCTTTTTGTCTCAACTCTGAAATAATTTCAACACTCCTAAAGCCCAGCTTTTAAAGTTACAATTTTGGTGAGTATCCTCACTGTATTACCTACATAAATTCCCTCCAAAATCTTAGCAGAATTTGTGTCCATTATCTATAGACAGTGCTGAAATATGTTTCTTAGGAAGTTAGGATTCAACAATTCAGACTCAAAATTTGAAGTGGTCTCCATTTCTATAAATGGTCAAATCTACATATCATGCCTAAACACTTAATAGTCTTGAATCCAGGTATTCAGAGAATATTAATTTCAAATATTAGATACATCATAGAACAGAATATGAATATATAAGCCAGAAATGATTGGAAGAAGTAACAGATGGAACCATACGCATCAGCCATGTTGGTTAAAAGGAAAATATAATAAGATAATAATTTCATAATGATATAGACAACATAAGACTATAAATCAGTAAGCAATAGCATAAATTCCATCTATTTAGCAAGGGAAACAGTCTGATTACTAACCACAGTAGAACACTAAGATTTAAAATTTAAAGAAATGAAAGATTCACACTGTGGTTGAAAAAAACTACAAAACTTTGAAGGATAACCAAAAAGGAAAGGAAAAACTAATGCACAAAAATGGCAAAATATGCAAATAGGTTTATTAGGCTAAATAAAAATAAACTGGAACACACAAGATATACACGAAGATGCAATGGATTTATTCACAGCACAGAGTCTCTCATGAGACACAAAAGGAAGCAGGAAAAGTGTTACTCTGTATTTTTACTTTGAGTATACTGCAAATTAACTAATTTAAAATTATTTGAGAGGTGTGAGATCAGAATCCATTTCTAAATATACAAAATCCTAAATGACTGTGTACCTCTGCTGCTGAAACTTGTCTGAGTGCCATTTGTTACCTTATTACAGTTTCAGGCTTCAGGTAATTAACTTTACTATGAATACTTAATATAATTCTCTATTTAGTGATAGGACAAGGGGGATGCCCTTAATCTGAAGTAGGGTAGGTTTAGATTAGATGTTAAGAAGAAGTTCTTGACTTCTTATGAAGGTCCAGTGCATCATCACTTTATGAAGAGGTTGCCCCAAGAAATTGTGGACTCCCCATCCCTAGAGGTGTTCAAGGCCGGGTTGGATAAAGTTCTGAGAAAGCTGGTCTATTGGAAGGTGTTCCTGCCTGTGGCAGGGGAGTTGGAACTAGATGATCCTTAAGGTGTCTTCCAACCCAAATCTTTCTATGATTCTGGGATTCTAAAACAGCAGTGAAAAGGAACTACCAACTTATTACACTTTTTTTTATTAAGTTGCCTACATCGGATACATTTTTAATTGCGCACTTGGTCTGTGCAGTCTCATGTCATTCAAAAATCTCTTATATTTACAGAACTTTGGTCTTGTCTCTTTACTGCTGTACACAAATCTTGAGCATCAATGAGCTATTATTATATTTCTGCAGAGCAGTAAACTGTCTCACTGCAAAACTTCCCCACAAAGCACCAGCATTCAACCCCTTATAGTTTTGCTCAGAGACAAGTGATATTTTGGCTGCTTTCTGCCCTATGTTTTAGTGTTCTGGGCTTTTTTGTGGCCACGTGCTAAAAGAAAGATGACTGCTACTTTGCAAGTAGCTACATACTACTTTGCATGTGTAAGAACATGTGTAAACCTGCATTAATTTCTGATTTTCTTCATCAAAGTACCCCAAAAAACAATAAGAAATCAGCATATAACCTACAAAACATTAAGAAACTTGTCAGGTATCTTTGTTCAGATAATAGATAAAAATGTGTAAGAAAATATTTCCCTGTTCAAATATTAAGTGGAAATCCCTCAAGGTTGGTGGAAAGGGACTAAATGCATTCCTTTCTCTGTTATGAATAATGGTGATATTTGGTCCATAAACAGCACTGACAACTTTGGAAGGAAAAATGACAACTTTAGACAGGAAGAATGATTTTGTAGTTGAAAACTGAAGTGGATTCATGATTTGGAACTCTGAGATGATTGCTGCTGGTGGTGATTAGGTTTGGGGTGAATGAGAGAATACTGACCAGTGAGGGATCAGACAAAATAATCTCCTTACCACTAGGCTTTTCCAGTAAGTGTTCTGACACCCTTGGGGAGAAGCTGTTGTTACTATCAATTGTATAATATACTGTAAAGTACAAAAATAGCATTCTGGATACTTTTCTACTCAAACTAATTTCCTTTGCTGGAAATCTTAGTCCCCAAGGCCTTCTTCCCAATGCTGTTCTGTAAAAAAGGATCACTGCGTATCTGACCCCAGCACAGAGCATGGTCTACATACAGAAAAAGTATAGTTTCAGCCTTTGGCATCATGTATCACCCAGCAACTTGGGGCAGAATTACAATAACTGAACGGAAAATTTTGATTTTATCTGGCTGGCACACTGCAGCATAACTGAAAAGCAAAGTGTTGAGTGCTTAGATTAAAGTGGTTAGCTGATTCCTTCTATAAACACTGGGAGAGGAACATCACCAGTGGGTCACCTATGTCTGAAGTAGGTGGGATTAACACCATACATTTATTTTTTCCTGACTGGAGGGAAAACAGACTGGAGAATCCCATTATTAGAGCTAAATTAAAACTAAATATACACTATCAAAGGACTGAAGAAATTCCAGAAATAACTCAAGTATGAAGTAAAAAGCATTTCTGTAATATGCACTAACCTGGTCCTCCCAGTTCTGAGACACAGTGAGGAAAACTGTTTCAGTTGTCTTTTGCATGCATACTTCCCTTCTCCCAGTGTGATACAGTACAGAGCACTGTACACAGTACAGTATAGAGAAAAAAAATATATATGCTTTCAAAAGTATATGGCCTCTTTGTAGGCAAAATAAAATCCTATTCTAATTTTTAAAATAGTTACATAATCAATTTCTCTATTGTTGTTTTCTTTACTGTTTTTGCTATTTAAATTGTATTTGAAACTATTTGCCAGTAATGGATTTAAATGTCATTACTGCAAGCATCTTGATATAATTTTGCTTTTCATTGAATAAATTACAGTATGTAGAGATATAAGGGTATTTAATTAATACATATTTCAGGCCAAATGTTTACAGAGGTTTCTCTCTGTAGGATTCTTTTAATATTTAAAACAGACTCTTTTTTTGTTTAATTATCTCAATTTTTCCACTTTGAATTTGTTTAATTTATCATTAAATTGGTTTAGAACAAGACAAATATACTGTTTTGTTGTTAACAGAGGCTCTAAACACACATATATAGTGTTGGACTGTTCTCCAAAACCAGTAAGAACCTGGATCACTTAAAAAATGTAAGGCATAAGAGAAAACAATTATTTTAAGCTTTTGAAAAGCTGTTTTTCATAAACTTGTTCTACTTTAAACCACTGAATTTGTTTCTGTGATTTTCCAACATTGAAACAAATCTGTCCCAGGCAATTAAACTCACTGATTTCATGTGTTTCACTTTGCTACAGATGACAGATATAGAAGAATTTTTCTTCAATTACCTCTTATTAAGGTGTTTCTTTTTACATATATAGTATGCTAAACCAAACTTCTTGTGACTATGTTGTGCCAATTTTTCATCCAGATCTTATTTAAGTAAGTCCTTCAGAGAATAGTGAAATTACCTACTTGGATTTCCTCCTACTTAACAGTTTATATTTAAATAGTGCTAAATAGCAAATTTCAGTCTACTGAAAATATAATTCAGATTGCTGGACCACCTTCTGACTTTGCTTTAATTTTGTCGGGGTGTTTTGTGTTGAGCTTTAAGCAATTTCTATAATTTTATATGGTAGATATTGTGTAGCACAGAAAATAAAGGATGCTTAGAGACTAAGGTGATTTCCTTCTGTTTCAATTAAATCCTGATTCATAAACATAAGCCTTTTCCAGTTATATATCTAATTTGTATTAAACTGAACACACACAGCCTTTCAGAAGCCACTGGTTAGAGAGATCAGAGATATTTAAACAGGGGCATTGAAATTCTTTCAATTGTACAATAAATTTGTCATTATCAATATTTTATTTTAGCTATAGGGACAAAAATGAACATTCATTTTCCACACATTGTAAATGTAACTTTTGGAAGGAATTATAATGGTTATCAGCATTTTTTATTATCAGGGTCTCGTATAAACTTCTTTCACTCTTGTCAACTACAAACACAGTGCAGGATACACACCAAGATGGGCAGGAGTGTTGATCTATTGTAGGAAGGCTCTGCAAAGGTATCTGGACAGGCTGGATCAATGGGCTAAGGCCAATGATACAAGATTCAACAAGCAAAGTGCTGGGTCCTGCACTTGGGTCACAAGAACCCCATGCAGTGCCACAGGCTGGAGAAGAGTGACTGGAGAAGGACCTTGGTGGGGGGCTGATCAACAGCCAGCTGAACATGAGCCAGCAGTGTGCCCAGGTGGTCAAGAAGGCCAACGGCATCCTGGCCTGTATCAGGAATAGTGTGGCCAGTAGGACTAGGTAAGGGATTGTCCATCTGTACTCGCTGCTGGTAATGCTGAACCTTGAATCCTGTGTTCAGTTTTGGGCCCCTCACTAAAAAAAAAGACGTTGAGGTGCTGGAGTGTGTCCCGAGAAGGGCAACAAAGCTGGTAAAGGACCTGGAGCAGAAGTTTGATGAGGAGTGGCTGAGGGAACAGGAGGTCTTTAACCTGGAGAAAAGGAGGCCTGGGGGGACCTCATCACTCTCTACAACTACCTGACAGGAGGTTGTAGCAAGATGGGTGTCAGTCTCTTCTCCCAGGTAACAAGCAATATAATAACAGGAAATGGCCTCAAGTTGCACCAGGGGAGGTTTCGATTGGATATTAGGAAAAATTTCTCCACTGAAAGGGTGGTCAGGCATTGGAACAGGCTGCCCAAGGAAGTGGTGGAGTCACCATCCCTGAAGGTATTTAAAAGACGTGTAGATGTGACACTCTGGGACATGGTTTAGGGGTCAACTTGGCAGTCCTGAGTTAGCAGTTGGACTCAGTGATCTTAGAGGTCTTTTCCAACCTTAAGGATTCTATGGTTGCATAATTCTATGAATGCCTGCTGTAAATTGGAAGAACAGGACTTACATAAAAACCTCAAATATGTCAAAATATTAATTTTAATAGTATCTCTCCATGACTAAAAAGGAATATTTTAATGATCCTACTCACAAGATAATATTAATATTTAATTAGAATCCCACTGGATAGTTTCAGCTTTTACTGCAATTTTAATGACTCAGTTAAGGTGTGACAGATTCAGCTGCAGCACTTTAAGATGTACTTCCATCCTCTCAGCCTATCAGCAAAATATCAGAAGCAGCATGAGTAAGCATCCAGGAATTTCTCATCACAAGGTTCCCCTTCAACAGTTTCATAAGAGTACCAAAGTGTTTCCCAAATCCCAGGGCACGTGTGACTCAAACACCTTCTCAGCATTCTTTACTAGACAACAGCAGAAGAAAGTCTGAGATTCACAAACTTGCCTAATAATGTAAATTCCTCCTCTTCAACCAAGGTAGATAACTTTGATAGATAGGATAAAGAAGGGACTAAGACAAAACCAGATATAGTTCCTTTCCCTGCAGAAAAGCAAATGCGGAATTTTGGAGCAATCCATTTGTAAATTAAACTAATTAATGCACATGGAAAAGTGAGGTTTTGGCTTCCGGTGGTGGAAAGGGATCTTTTCTCCTAGAGTGGTACCTAAATTCTCAGTATGTGTCAGTCTCATGATCAAATGAACTGCACAGGACTGACGACTATGTACGTAGCATTTGAGAGAGTGAATGCAAGATACTCTTCAGGCTATCATAAATGTACATTCCGATTTCATAAACGAAACACATAGATCCATACAAAGTATTTTGAAACAATAGATTAAAAATGAATCTCCATGAAGATGACTTTGGTTTTGAAATGCTTTAGTTTTTCCATTCAGCAATGCAGGTTGTGAGCTTTGCAACCAGCTATATTTAAAAGTGCAAACATGTACTTAAGGCTTTATTTTCACAACAGGTAGGAGTTAAAATACCTATGGACCATACAGCATTATAATCAACATTAGCCACACTTCAAGTGAACAAAATATAAAGCTTTTTCAGATTGAAAAAAACAACTTTGGAAGTCGGGGAATGAAACTGTCAGCCCTAAAAATACACTCTGATCTTACTTTGGGGGAAGAGAAAAATATTTTTTTTTCTTTTAATTGAACACTTTGTCTTCTCTCCTATTCAACTATGCAAAACAAAAAGAATCAGTCAAATTTGCAAGTTTTTAGTATTCTGAAAATTCACTTGTGAACTAAGTGTTTGTGTCTGACTGACAACTTCAGCTAGGTTTATTTTCTATTTGCCTGGATTTCAGTGTATTTTATTGTTATTTAATGGTAAGCTTTCTAGAAACTTTACACAATTGAGTCCTTTAAAACCTGTCCTGACATGTCAAGAAAAATATTACTTTTTTCAAAGAAAAAAAATATAGAAGTTGTAATACATATTTTCAACATGTTTACATTATGTATTCTTCTCTTCCTTCCTTTTTAAGATTGCCGACCTTTTATAAATATTGCTGTTTAGCTGTTGCTATGCAGAGGTAATAATTAAGGTGAAATCATCCTCATGAGGAAGTCTTTGTAACCCTTGGAGATCAAACAGTAGTAGAAAATCAGACTAATGGAAATAAATAATGGAAATAAAAAAATTTAGGATACTTAGTACACTGAGCTCCAGCCCTCTTTTATGGTTTAAGTAGGTCTTTACCCTCTATGCTTCAAGTTCTGTCAAAGAAAGCTAAAACCTCTTGCTTCTGCAGCTTCTGATGTTTCTTGATTATTTTATTCTTAAAATCTTGATATTGGTGCTGCCCTCTGTGTCCCTGTTTGTATGGGGCTAGCACTTTCAGACTCCGCTTTCATGTCACTGAAATGCAAATAATGAACGAAAACATGCAAAAATGACTGGAAATGCTCAGAATCTTTGGCAGATTCATAATTTTAAATGGAAAACATGAAAACAATAACCACATGGTCTCTTACTGTTGATGGTCTGTGCTTATGATAACTATTGACAGGTCCTGGCTGTTTTATTGATGTGCCTATGGAGGTCACTTGTGTTCGTGACAAGGGTGCTGTGGTCGAGGGGCAGCATCCGGCTGTGGCACTCCGCTGGCTGCCATCCCTCTACACCATTGCTGAGCCCTGACTCCTTCTGAACACTAAATACCTGGATCAGCAGTAATTTTTACACTCTAGAAGTAATACACTAACATGTTAGCCTGATAATTAGGCAGTGTGGTCTATTAGTTCACTTCATTATGAATTCTGAACCAAATTGTTACTGAGTAACCACCTGTCTTGTGCTATTAGGTGTAGTCTAGAGCATGCACCGCTTATTTCTATGGCAGCATTTTGTAAACAGAACAGGAGTAATTTAAAGCAATTGTGCAGGTGCTATTACAGAAAAGAATATCTGTCAGGATTTTTCACAGAAGATTACCAGGAGCATTTCAGTATATTTTCTGCAAAAACCCTTATCTAAGTAAACAAAAAAAAAAGAACTGTCTTTTACAGAGACTAACACAATGGAAAAATAATGACAAATATCAATCACATCGTTGCATTATACTGTCTATTTGACACCTGCTGACTAATTTCTTTTGTTGCCTTTTTCCCTAACCAAGCTCAACAAAACAGTAGCAAAATTGCTGTTCTTTCATTATTGCTCTCACAAAGACATTAGTAATGTACCAAAACCAGTATTCAGAAACTCCAGAGTTCATTAGTAGGACAGGGTCTGATTTCCAGCTGGTCAGAGCTGAGGATGGACTTGGCAGAAACATTAAAATATTCATCCTTTTCAACAATATATGAATTATTGAAATATATATACATATTGTGAATATATATATAAATATATTATTATATATAGAGAGATATTTTTAAAATATAAATGCATACAGTTGCTCTGAGTACATAAGCATTTAATTAAAAGTACCCCTGTATAAGGTATATAATTCGGTTTGAAAAATCTGGCTCAGGTTGAAATGGAGTGTTTAGATGATTGCATTGCAAATCTATTTTCCTCTTCTGGTTACATTAATGTATTTCCCTGTGTGTAAAAACAGTCTTCCCCAAATGAAATTTTGTATTCTTTGTCTTCATATTATCACCTAGAGACTTTGAGATTGTTTAGATTTATTTTGCCTAGACATGTCTGTTATGAAAACCACTATTCTGAATGTGTAGTCAGTTTTATTATATTTTTCTATACAGTGTATCTGTATTAAAATCACCATCTGTGTTACTGATTGTAGAAAACATGAAAATACAATAGATAGACAGGATATGAGAAATATCCAGAAAGGAAATGAACCTTACCCCAGAACTATAATTAAACAACATCAAAGGCCTGATCTGCATGTACCAACTGAAGAAATCCCAACTTAAATGTAATTCCCAGTCTGCTGAAACTGAAGCACAGTAAAGTGAATTAAAGTCTGTATTTCAAATATGAAACTAAATATACCCATTTAATTTTAGTCAGGATCTTAATACTTTTCAATGACATTCTTACCGGGAATAATTTTTTCCCCATATTTCTCCAGTGAAAATCAAGGATATGGGCCTCACTGATAAAAATTTTATCTATTTCTTAATGATATAGAACATTCATTGTAAGTGAAACATCTAAAATAATGCTTTCATCCTAGGATTACTGCAGAAAGGATTATAATATAATAGCCACTTTCTAATGCCATGGAATTATACATACAGTTTCTTTTTTTCTTCTTCTTTTTCTGTAACCATGTATTCCACATGGTTAAAGGTGTCCAAATTACACTCTCCAGGTGCAAAGTCAAGCACGCAGGTTCATTTTTTTTATAGACTTAGGCAAGTCAAGCCCACTACGGCTCCTCTTGGAATAATTCTACCCATACATTGATAGTCCCTTGTAATAATAATGAAGATTATTTATTATTTCCTAATGCTGACATTTCCTAATCAAACCCATAATATTTCTTACATTTTTGGATTCCAAGTAAAATTATTTCTATATTTATTTCTATTACAGGCCTATGATGGGTAGTTGTTTGCACTAAATTAAAAAGAAAATATTTAAGACATCTTGCTAGTTGACTAAGCTATGAATTTGCAGAATACTCTTAGAGCTGCATGTACACTGTTGGGTTGAGGTGATCCAATGAGAATACACAAATGACACATTTTCTGGTTCATATGTTAATGGGAATATTGATTAATAAATATGAACCTACTGAAGCTTGAAGTTTATTTTATTTATTGACTCATCATTAATATAAATATTTTATTCAAATGCAGCATGTAAGGCTTATCATACATTTTAAAATTCTTATGTGGAGTAATAAGTGTAAAGGTTACTGTGATTTTGTTATATATTTAAAATCTGGTTTGAGAGTCAGTAGATGATCTTAACAAATCATCTAATATTCAACAAATATACACAAAATTGCATAATCACTCCAAAGAAGCACATTGAACAAATGTTAAAACAATGTATTATTCCAGCAGACTAAAAACAAAGGATATTGAGTATGTGTTTTGCATTTTTATCAAGGTGGATGTGCAAAAACATTGTTAACGGTAAAGAATTAACAAGATTAATCCTTGCAATGAAACAATCTTGATCCACTTGAGCATCTCATTTGACCAGTGTCAAATGACCCCAAAGCTGACACAGACAGAAAGATAAGCAACCTGAATTCATACCTCCAGTACTAGATAAAATGACATCCACTTCAAAGTTTATGAATTCCAAAATAATAGATAAAAAAGAAATTAGATAGTCTTTCTGATGTCTCATGAAAGGCATTTCATGAATACTGTGAGCAAATTAAACATTAAACATTAAAATTTTCATGGATATACTTTGTACAAGTGAACTCTACAATGTGTATCAGCTAAGCATACATTTAAATATATGCTATGTTCTTTACTTTATCAAGTCAGTGTGTTTAAAGGCATTTGCTAACATGATTTTATAAACCCAAGTCTGGTGAGAATTTCATTCCATTGATTTGTTAAGCTCCGTAAACAGACTGCAAAATAGATGACATTAAACCCAAACTGAAATTATCCTGGTAACTAATCTCATGTGACTATGAACAATCCCTAAGATAACCATACACAAATAACTTTCCAATTTCATTAATCTCCCAGAGTTTTCAGTGTGTTGGGAAATGATCTGCCTCATGCTATTCCTGTGTTCTTTCAGCTTGTATTTCCTTGGCTGTTATCCCATCTTCTCATTCTCCCTTTTTTCTACTTTGGGTGAGGAATATGTGGTAAATAAGAAATCCAAAACACCTGTGCTAGAAACTCAGAGCTTTCCTACTCTGTAATTATCTGGAATAAAAAGAGAGGATATAAAAGACATGTTTATTGCTCTGAGATATCTTCAGTTTCACAGAGCTCTGTCATATGGTGATATATTTGTTTGCTTTTGTGCAGAAATGTCAGGCATACTCTGGGATCCTTCTTTACTGGTGAATATAAAATATTGTACAGACCCCAAAAATAACACAAATAACTCAACCTGATGAGACCCAGAAAACTGTCCATACGTACTGATTTATTGCAGAGTAGTTTTATGTAATGACCCTTAAACACTGTGTCCTACAGTTATTTGGACTCAGGACCTCATGGAGAGCACTGTTACTTCCTCCCTCGGCCGCAGCTCCAGCTTCAGTGTTATGCCGCAGTGAACACGCTAGGATTCATACAGAATACCAAGACGTGTGCTGCCCCAGAACAACAATTGTGTGACAGACTGTGCACCTGAGTAGATGCCAGTATAACCATCAGCTGTCAAAAGTCAAGTTACACAATTTAGCCAAGTCCACTTGTCAATATTTATGAAGTCAACCATGGCACCCATTAATTCTATTAGATTGCATCCTGCCTTTTCTGCTGTAGAAACTGCTAACCACTCACCCCAGTTAACTAACCTCAATGCTCTTAGGAGAAAGAACATTCAAAACAGATCAGATTAGCCTGAATTGTGTGAGACCCACACATTGCACAGCTCCTATGATAATATAAAGAGTAATTGATGTCCACCCATCTATTGCATAGATCACTGTACTACCTTAGCCTTAGAATAATGCTCTCCATTCCACAGCTATAAAGCAAGAGATACCATGAGGCAAATTTTTACTATAATTGCTATGGAGCAGGAACCATGTTTCAGTATTTTTTTTTAACAACAAAACGGCATCCTTGTCCTTACTGGAGCTCTGTTGGGAGAGTAGTAATGCAGTAATAATCATAGTAAAAATGTGCAATGAAAGCACTCTGATATAAATGTGAAGATGGAATATATTACTGATAAATGAACAATTATATATTTATATTTCTGCAGTAATCTAAATTGCAATTAAGATTCAGGCAGATTTTTTAATGCAAAGAGAAATACAGATTCATCCCAAAGGCAAAAGTCTGAAGACTTAGGCCACAGGAATTACAAAAATGAGAATATAAAATTTAAAAGAGTAGTATGAATATTTTCGCAGAATTCCTAGTTAAATTCCTTATTTTTACATTACAGTAGTAGCACTTAATTTGTTTTCATAAAGAGCAACCTATAAAAGAAATGCTTTCAAAACACACACAGATACACACAGACACGAAAGAATATGCTGGATTAGGTTTATGCTCATTTTGATGAAGATGCTAATTTTATAGAGACTTTGTGCTGCAAGGTTTAAAGGAAACTGGGAATTTTTAGTCTCAAGTCATCATTTATTCAGTGGTAAAACAAGGCATTAAATCACCCATGTTTCTAACCATGGGGAATCAAGATTTCATTAAACCAAATGTTTGTCAGACATAAAAATGAAGTAGTTTTGAAGAGATTTGCAAAATACCTTTCTAACATTGTAATGCCCGCTCTTTAAACAATTGCTTCATAGCTGCACAGCAGATTTTGGGGGAAGAGTAAAGAATGAGGAAGTAACAAATCACCGACATTGCTTTTTTACATTTTGTCAGGTTCCCTTAAGCATTATTTTACTAAACTTAATTTTTTCTTTACTTTAAGCGCAAATAACAGCTTCTAGCAGTTTAAGAGCAATGTATTCATGATTACTGATACACAGGGATGTGTCATAGCAAAAAATTGAGAGGTGCAAACGATCTCAGGATGTCTAATGAATAACTGGAGTAGAAAAAAACTTCTTCAATGACAAATCTGTGACACTGGGATTTAATCTAGTCACGAATCTTTAAATAACACATCCCATTAAAAATTTTTAGAAGTAAATAAAATGAAGGAGAAGTAATTAGCCATGACACAAATGTTCTGAGAAAAATATCAAAGTTGCAGGGAAGATACTTAGTAGCCAGTATTTATCTTTTTGGTGCAACAACCTGACTCCTTCCTCAACAGTAGTAAAACTCTGAAATACCCTAATCCATTCATATTTGTGATTCTAGAATATTTTAAAAAAATCCCAAAAAGTTACCATTTCTTTATGACATGATATTAAAAGAATATCAACATATATAGAAAAATATATACAAATTATCAACTATGCAAAAGCAAACATTTTATTAAAACTATTAATCACATTGGTTTTGTGAAGGAAAAAAATCTTCTGTCTTCAGATACATTTTTCCTTAAGCACTCCATGAACATATAAGTATAGACCATGCACCCTTTCTTACAAACTGGATTCTTCTAAAGAACACATAGGAGGCATTCAACTTAGATGAAAAGTCAGTGCAAAATGGGAACATGACATCAGTATTTTAGGATTTGTTACAGGTGGCCACATGCTAAATGGAGGGGAAAGAGAACATAACATTTCAGGATGTCATTTGAAAACACCCGAAGACATCTGGGCAGCAACACAATTCTGCTCTGCAAAATCATTTCAGTAAAGACCAAAGCTGGTGAAGTCATTTAATATATATGACTGTGTTGCCAACACCACACCGTAGCCAACACATAAATAGGCCTAAGTCACTAAGATTTTTGCATAAAAATACTAATATCTGCAAAATCATTATCTACTGTCATGATAGAAAATATATATATATATATCTCCAGTCAAAACTGGAAAATTCTTTTCTGTGGTAAAGTTTATGGAAATGGTACTGAGAAACCACTTTTGCAAGTGCAATAGTGATGTTTATCTCAAATATGTCAACAGAAATTATTGTTCTTCAGTTGCTATCTGGAAAATGCATCTGCCTTTAGAACTATTCTGTCCAAATTTTAGTGAAATGTGAATTTAGTAAAAAAAAGTGACAATGCAAAATCAGCCCTGTTGCCCTCAATGTCCACAAAAAATTTTAGTGAGTTTTTTTCCCTCTGAGATCTTAGATTAGAATGAATTGAAGACATAGAATGAAATAATTATAGCACCTTAACTAATTCTTGTGCTTAGTTCTTTTTTACTTTGTAAAAAATTAGGCAATGAAGGATGTAGTGCTGTTGTAGTAATCTTCAACTTTTTCAGGTGCCATACTACACTTGCTAATTCAAATGCATAGAGAAATAAATTAATGCTGCAGAATGTGTGGTATAAAACACATCCACAAAAAAAAAATCATCATTCTGCATCATTACCATATTTAAAACTTAAGGGCAACAATAACTTTCTGCAGACTTAACATTTACAAGACGACTAAGGTTAGAGGCAGAACAAAAAGCAATTACATATAGCACATAAAAATTACATTTCAAATCAAGATATTTTTAATTATGTGTAACTTTGCAGAAAATACATTTTTGCTATACTTTCATAGGCATTTAAAAATAAACTTCAGTGCACAAAGAAGATCTCTTCAGAGATCTGTGCAAATCAATACCTTAAAAATAATTTAAAAATTAACACAGAGGAGAGAGTTCAGAAAGAAATAACTTTGAGTTACACCATTCTGAGGAAATATGGTAAAAGGAGATATTACAGAGGAATGGTGTTTCAGAATTTTTGCAAAAAAATATATTCCTCAGGTAACCAGAAACAGATATAAGCCATCTCCCTGGCCTTCTTCAGAAAAAAAAAAGGTCCCTGACTTTCACCCACTTTTATCCAGAGTTTTGAGATCTATAATTTCTGCATTTTGGATTTATGAAATTCTGGGTATATTATATGTTCAAGAAATGCACATGCTAATTTTCCCCGCAAATTATTCCTTTAACAACACTTCTACTAAAAAAAATCACTTTCCATTGTATTTACACACAAAGCCCAAGGCCACCAAGAAACTCCTGTAAAAAAAGGTGCCTTAAGCTAACAGGAACTGGAAAAGATGAGCATAAAAATATGTTTTCACATGCAGTCATGGGTAAAAAGACATGTCACATTTAGCTATGGTTTCACTTCAAAATACATATATATTAAATATTACAGAATATTTCAGTAGCAGTAAAGATGCTGCAATCATGTCTGCAGCATCCCTCATGGTCAGAGTCAAAACTGTCAGCTGTAACAAGTTTTACTGCATTTTTTACTGTTTTCTTGACTTTCTGGGTTCCTGAAGTATATATTTGAGATAACAGATGTAATTAAAGCCATATTTTTCATGCCACATTTTCTACTAATTACAAAAGGCGGAAAAGTCAGCATATTAACCAGAAACAAAATAGTGTTTTGCAATGTCACTTAGTATAAGAGAAAGTTGTTGAAAGGTCTGAGTAACTGTATAAAATGGGCAGGAAAAAATTCAAGTGCAAATTAAGCACAGTCATTAAAAAAACCCAAACTTTTCCCCAGTATTGTATTAACTACATATAAAACTTGATTTTACAAAAAAAGCCTTGAGAAAAAGCTATTAAAGTCATTTTTTTGAAACTGTTTGTAAGAAGTTCTGGGAAACAGTGAAATCTGTAAATGGAAATTGCAATAGTTGTCATTTAATGCTGCACATTGCAACAGAAATGGATTTAAAAGCATCAGTGTGGGTCATGGTCTATAATCTATGTATCCTTGAACTGTACAAGCCAATACCACTTGAATTCCTGCAGATATATGGCACTAATGACTAATCTTAGTGTGTTGTTTGCACTTGCCATAATTTAGCATACTTTTAACAAAGACTCACACTCCTAATGGAATAAGAGTATTTCAAAAGCTGTGGAACAAAAGTGCTTATCTTGTCAGTATTTTCATTATTAAAGTTAATTTCCATTAAGATCATAAATGACAAAACTGGGAAGGAAAATTAACATCCCACTTCTCTCACAAATGAGACTCATTCTTCTCAAATTAATGTGTAAAAAAGAAGCCAGTTAGCAGAATGTTGTTTGACTTCGAAAATGTTCAGATACTCACTGAAAAAGATCACATTTGCCCAGAAAAATGTGCACAGACAGACAGTATGGTCCACTAAACTTTGTTACTGGATATACCACTTGCAGCCTGTCTAATTGCTAGCTGCAAATTATAACCCTCAGTGACAAAACTATTTGGACAAACCATGGGTTATGTGGAAGACAACGAAAAACAACATCATTTTAAAAGCACCTGAGGGGTAAGAAAATGTAGCTATGTTTTACAGTAATTTTAACTAAAAACAGATGGGAAATTTCTCAGAAAAT
This sequence comes from Chiroxiphia lanceolata, assembly GCF_009829145.1. Lineage (NCBI taxonomy): Eukaryota > Metazoa > Chordata > Aves > Passeriformes > Pipridae > Chiroxiphia > Chiroxiphia lanceolata. Next base: position 40,818,982 of record NC_045641.1, read on the forward strand.
TGTTAACACTATCTTCTATTCATCTTAGCTACAATAGACATAATAAATAGGACATCTACCAGTTGTGAACAGCTTCCACTGTAAGCAGAAATGAAAAAAAAAAAAAAAGGTAATTTTGGGTATATCATGTGATAACCATGGATGAAAAGCAAATATTACAGGTGTGACCATGGAATTTAATTACTGTAGACAGTTATCTTGCCCTTGTCTGGATGAAAACTCACTAACATTTTGCTGCTGTGTATAATGGTCCCTTCCACTGCCACTAAGCAGCTGCAGCAAAATAAAATAAATAGTAAAATAAATTTTCCTCTATTAAAACATATATTTAAAGAATTTTTGATCCACTCTTTAGTAAATTATAAACTTTAATAAAGTATAAGCCCATAAGACCAAAGCCCTTCTCTATCACCCTGTGTAATTGCATATAAATATTAGCTACATAAGCCAAGTTTGCCCAACAGGTCCAACTGTCCATCTCACTTGCCCCTGGAGTTTCAAGTCAAATGTGTTACTATTGCCTGTCAAATATTAAGTGCTTTGTAAGATTGTGTTATCAACTAGAGCTGAAATCAGCTTTGCCAGTTACAGATGTTTTCACTCTCTTTTGTATTATATATGTAATATGCTATGAAGACTGTTAAATGAGAGCTTATTTACCATCTAATGGTGGAAAGCTATAGTTGTTCTCTCTCAATTTTTGGTTTTTTTTATGTATCTCCAATAAGTACTCACAAATGTCTGCAATCTCTCACTCTTACTCTGTGTCAGAGCCACAGCCACAAGCTTTCAGAGAAAGGTGTGATCTTAACATATACATTTCTACCATCTGATACTTGTCATATATCTAAACATAATTTGTTTAATCAGAGAACCAATTTACTGTGATCATTTTATGTTTAGATATAGATCTGAATATAGTACACTCTTAGAATAGGTATGAGAAAATGGATACGAAAGAAAATATTAGTTTTACTGGGAGAACAGACACTGAGACAGGAATGAAGAAACTACTGAAAAACATATTCAATACTCTCAGAAACTTTGACCATTTATTTTCATATATAGTACAATACATTTTTAAAGCGCTTTATTGCCTGCTTATTCACAGTGGAAACTAACATAAAACCAGACTTATACACTGCAGCACTCTAATTAATTTAGTCTTATTCAAATAACTGTGTGAAAATTATCTGAACTCTTGTTCAAATGCATTAACTGTTTGAAAACTCATTCTCTTCCACATCTCTTCCCATTTCACTCTTTTTTCATTACTATTAAAATAAATTTCCATTTTTCAGCTTTAACAGTTCCTCAAAGGAAATTGGAATAATAATATTCAGACTGTGTTAATGCTCATGTTATGCTTGACTGATTCAGTGTCCTCCTAAATGTTTTTACTATCATGTAGACACAAACTTTGTAAATTTCTCAGGATTTGGGGCAAGAAAATCTAGGGAAGTCCTATTTCAGTTTAATTTATTTGTGTACGCTTTTATTCCTTACTGTCAAAAAAGTTTCACTACATTTTTAAAACTCCAAATAGCAAGGCAATGCTCTAAAACCTGGTCCTATGCCCAGTGAAGTGAATTTGGATTTAACTGAATAATGAACAGGAAGGATTAGAGGAGTGCAATGCATCTCTGTTGGCTTGACTGACCAAAAGGACTGCTTTCTATTTAATAAGCATTAGTGTAAAAACCAGATTACACAACACAGTGTAACTACATAATTTGAACCCAAGTTTTCTGGACGTTATGAAATGGGAGGTTTAAAGAGGGATCTTATTTTTGAACAGATAAAGTGCACTTACTTCACAGACCAAAGGGATGAATCAAAATATCATGTTAGTAGGTTCATAGTTTATCATATTTATAAAAAAGAAGTGCTAGTACCTTAATTGAAGATCTTATTTTTAAGAAATTACTTTAAGGAAGTACCTTTTTTAGCTTAAACTGGGAAAAAATACTTTAGGGGTCTCTATTCTACATTTTCACACACTATTCTGAATTATAGGTAATCCACTTTTCAAGAATTATTTGGTAGTATTTTAAGTTTGTCTGTGGTTGCTTTCAGTTTCTATCTTAAGCCTGAGTAAAATGACACTGGTAAATGGTCATAACCCAGAATAGTTTTAATCCAGCTTGCTTGTTTGACCTATTTTTAACAGTGTTAGAAGAACATATCAGGTGGATTCAGAACACGATGGGAATAGTAAAGTCACCAGCAGTCTCTGTTATTTATACTTTCTGGTCTCAGAATCATCTTTCTGGGGTGCGAAATTCCTTTCTATATGTGTATACAGTTGTTTGTTCAATACAACTATGTGTTGCTGTTCACCCTTTCAAACAAAACAGAACACTCTGCAAACAGGAAAAATATCTCTTGTCCTAGTTCACAGTAGTTATATGGCACCATAGTTCACCATGATACACTGCAATTGAAAGGGAAGAGATAAACCTACATTTCAAGGTCATCCATAATCCTTCCTCCATCAGTGTTAACATTTATATAATGGGTATGTATATGTGTGCATTCTACTTAACAACATGAAAATTCAGGTTATTGAATTGTTTATAGCATCTGACGTATTTGTTGGTTCACTCATTTTTCATGTCTGACAAGAAATTTGAGAATCTGACACTAGGTTTGGATTTTGGCTTGCTCAAAATGGAATAGAAGAAGGGAGTAAACCAGTAAACAGAAGGTTGTATTAATCTTACAACCACCTTAAACAAGCCTCTCTGAGAAGCTTACTCAGAATGTAATTGATCTTAGGTGTTTGGTTTTTTTCTGACAGTTTTGAGAAAAGTGACAGGGAACACATGGGACAGATTATTAGAGAAATTTAACCTCAAAAGGGGAGAAAGTGTTTTATGTTACCTCCTGGTTAGCAGCAGCTAGTTCTTCTTCCAGTGCAGAGACTCTTTCTAAAGAAACCCTCAGTCGTTCCCTTACCTAGAAGAAAAATCAAAATATGTGCAGTAACGTAATTTCTATTAGTCTTTAAAGATTATATAATCTGCCATACGCACTACTGTATGTCCTGCCAGTCCATTTCAGGCATGTGTGTTGTACCCTTTCATGAGACATACTGTGTAGTAAACATTTAAACCTAACTATAGGAAGAGTTAACCCATTAAAATACGTGTAAACTTTAAATGTCATATTACTGTTCCACAGTCTGCTATAATTTTATGAAATACATAGCAAATGCAAATATTTTAAGACCATATTAGGCATAAAAATAAAACTTTCACAATCACCTTTTGCAAAGGATAAGGAAAAAACATTTGCAGGTGGTTTAAGTCCACTCCACGGAAGATAACTACTCTGTTAAGAGTAACTGAATGCAAAAAATTTGTTGCAAAAATAACTTGCAGCATTGCCTTCAGGCACACATACTATAGATTTTTTAATATCATCATGCATTTGTTTCAGTTTTGCAAAAAGTCATAAACAGTGTACACTCTTATAATCAGAAAAGTCTGCTTGTGTTTGCAGCAATTTCATAAATAACCTATTCTGCTCTAAAGATGTTTATGATCTACTAAACTGTTATTACTACTACAATTCTAATTATTACTCAACATTTATTATTAATAATTAATGATAACCTAATACCTCTGAAGACGTATTTACTGCTGTTTGAGTGCTCTGGCTCAGGGTCAGCTCATGTAGTGAGAGACAACCTAAGCTGGCAACGTAGTTGCAGTCTCCCAGTATGATCAAAGGCAAATCAGACCTGAAGTGAACTCCAGTGCTGTGTGTAGGTGACTCTGACTGCCAAGGGACTCCTTTCCTAAACTACATAACTTCACTAGGCACCTCACATTAAATGACTTTACAACCTGGCTAGTCAGTCAATGTTCGGGATATATTTCTATACATGTTCCACCTACACTGCAGCAATGCTGTTCCAGCTGCTGATCCAAGGATATTTAATGCTATTAGCAATGTTTGTAGGGTAAGGTAGCATACTCTATTAGACCAAAAGGCGTAGTTGGAAAACAAAGTAAAACAAAAATCAATCTTTCATGTACAATAGAACATTATAGATTTTCATGTACATAACAGTTGTTTTTACACCCTTGAAAAATACAGGAGATCCCTGAAAAGGTTGTAAATGTCCTAATGCTTTCATATTTTTTCCAGTGATAACGTTTAGTCTAATAAATATTAACTTTCCTTACATATTTTATTTTCCATTACTATTGAGAGAAGTGAGATTTTCTAAACAGACTCACTATATTCCAAGATTGATTTAGACTTTATTAGATGAAAAGTACTTAGCAAAACTATAACATAGCGTGTTCACTAAATTTTAAAACTACTAAAGATGAAATACATATTCAGGAAATGAACACTTAAAACTCTTCAGCATTTCTAAGAGATGCAAATATAGTTGCTTATGAAGTACTTTGAGCCTTTTGCTCCTCTTTACATTCTTCAGCTTTATTTAAAAAGCCCAAAATTTGAGAATTTATTTCATGTATTCACATACATTAGTGTATAGTTTTACTATACACTAAACAATATTTCTAGCCTTAACAGAACAGAATCATAAGTAATTTTCTCAAAGGAGCAAGAGAAAAGCAAACTGAAGAGTAGTAAGGTGTAAGAAATATTAAATTATCAAGACTAGGAGGACTAGTTTTTAGTCCCATTTCTGATTTATTAATTTCCCTCTGTTCCTTCAACACTATTAGACTGAAAATAACAACTGTTAATGTTTTCAAAGATGCATGTTGTAGCTTAAATGGACATTTCCTGTAGCATGTCTATCTAATCAATAGCTGAGCTGAAGTAACTGACTGCCTGTTCCTTGCTTGAAGTAAATGAAATTTAAGACATCCTGAAGTGCCAGTGACTGAGCAGTCTTGGAGAGGCAGTGGTAAGAGTGCAAAGTGCTACAAATTTTCGTGACTGTTTCGATTGTTTTCATATGTCAGTACAACGGAAAACAGTGAAAAAATGCCACGGAACCCAAAATGCTTTTGCTATTTATTAAATTTTTGTACTATTTTTCATCAAAGGTGTATGCAAACACATTTAATCGTAAAGCTTGCTGTCGAAAATGAGCTACATAATTCCTGGAAAACATCCTCATTAGGCTGCAGATTTATGATAGTAATCTATGATCACAGTTATTTTATATATTTTTTTGTTATTCAATACTAATACACTTGGAATAGGTAAAATTAATGTGAAGTATTAGATTTATTAATGTTAATGTATTAGTAACTTCCATCTAATTCTACTTTTCATAAAAGTGCTTCCCACCAAAGGTATAATGCATCCATTATTCTGGCTATAATTAAAAAAATTGTTTAAATAGCAGAAGTATTTCTTACTTCATTTGTCTTTCTTTTTTCCCATTTTTTCGAACCATATTCTGCTTGAAAAAGTGTATTATTTCTCCAATTCTTCTACCAGCTTCTAAGATCTGCTTGATAATCTCTTTCCATATCCATGTAGATGAAAAGTCCAAGGCATTGTGAGTCCACCACCCGGTACTCATATATTTCCTCCTACCATGCCCTCCACCTTTCCAGAGGTTTCCCTGATCCCTGTGCGGATCCCCAAACTCTCTTTCTGTACCCTATTTCTCTTTCCACCACCATTTATGTCTTTCACTAGCTCTCCACTATTAAAACCCATGCCCCACCGTTGAGGGGTCTTCAGGAGGCCCAATTTCAACCTCCCTAACCACATTTGGAGCTTGTAGAAAACAATTTCTCAATGAAAATCTCAGCTTAGATGTTAAAAACACACAGAAAAATTACAGTCATCTTTCTGGCTTCAATTCTTTTATCTGCAAATGCTGCTAAGGGACAAGATGATTGAGAGAAAATTCGCAAAATAGCAGTTGTTAAAAATCAGAATAAAATATAATGAATTGGTAATTTTACTTGAAATTTTCATAAGTCTTCTGAAATGTCAATGTATTCAAACTTAAGTGTTTTATAAAGGATAATGTATGTTTTAAAAAATACATCATAATTTGTCTAAAACTGGCATTCACTTTGAATGGTGTTAGAAACTTGCAAGCCAGCTAGGACACATTACTGAGGATGTCACAGATCCACAAGCAGCTGGAATCAGAAAAATTATCCTTAAACTTTATACACTGTGGCACTGTAAAACTGAATCCTAGTGGGTTTATACAGACATTTTAAAGCCTGAAAACAACACTCTGTTATAACATCATTCTGATCTGAAAGAGAAATCTGCTCTGGTTTACAGCCCAGAAGCTATAACTGTATTTCTCATTACAAATCTGTTTCTCAGCCATGTACAAATGTATTGCAAAGGATTTTGTATTGGATTCCCTCTTAAAATTTATATTTACAGCAAAAAAACCCCAAAGAGAGCCATCCCCATTTCTGAGAGATGTGGGAAAGAATGGTGTTCCTGGTCACTATCTTATTAGAGAAAAAGGAGCTAGAACAAGTGCAAAGTATTTTTATCTGATAACTTTAGTTTGTTGGGTTTTTTTATATGATGAATGCAAATTAGTTATTAGAATATTATATTGCTTTCTATTTTCCAAAAGTGAAAGTAAATGAATAAATATATTTCATATTAATTAGATGACATTGTATATATCACTTCGTAAATAACATATGGTTTAAATTTCTATTTTCATGGGCAAAAGATAGGGCTTTACTAAAAAAGGTTTCGTAAAGTAAGACTAATCAGATGTCATCTGATCTATCAGAGCATACATCTTTAAAGGACAAATACCTGGAGAATAGAAGGCTCTGGGGAGACCTTATAGCACCTTTCAGTACCTACAGGGGGCTTACAAGAAAGCTGGAGAGGGACTTTTTACAAGGGCTTGAGTGGACACAGTTGAATGGCTTCAAACTGAAAGAGGGCAGCTTTAAATTGGATAATAGGAAGAAATTCTTTACTGTGAGGGTGGTTAGACGCTGGAACAGGTTGCCCAGAGAAGTTGTGGATACCCCATCCCTGGAAGTGTTCAAGGTCAGTTTGGATGGGACTCTGAGCAACCTGGTCCAGTGAAAGGTGTCCCTGCCCATGGCAGGGGGTTGGAACTAGATGGTCTTTAGCGTTCTTTCCAAACCAACCATTCTGTGATTTATGATTGCAGTGCCACAGACATAGCAGAAAAAGGTTGCTCTTCCATGTTAGAGGGTTGTTCTCTCCTTATTATAGGGTGTATCCAATATATGCAAAGATGACTCAGTATTTCTCTGAATTTTAAATGCAAACACATTATCTTGAAATGTAACACAGTCAATGTCATGTTAGTATTGCTGTCAGTGCAAAATATCGCCCATCTTTCTCTGTCTCCTAGCAACTGCTTCCCACGTTTTTGCTTGCTGTCAAACTTGTTTCTTCATTCTCTCCAGATCTGCATCTCATAAAGAGCTTTTAAGAAACATTTCCACACTAGAATTAAATAACTTCCTTTTTTTTTCATGAAATTTCTATTGAATAAAAGCTCTCCTAGTTACCTGCTAATGAATAAAAAGGTAGCAGTAATGTTGACCTGAACAGGCTGCTTTTATTTGCAAGCATATATATACTTTTCTGCCATTAATTAATCTTAAGAGAACCAGTTGTTTTTTGATTTTTAACTAAGACATCTGATAGCTGCTGTCCTCTGTGAAGATCGACTGGACACTTTTCTTACAACATTGACCAAAAAACTGGATTTGGAGAAGAAGTGCATTCAAACAGTTTCTTCTTTCCAAATGCAGATTTTAAATGTCGAACCCAAAGTTTGAAGCAAAATAGGAAAAAGATATACAGGACAATAAACATGCTCAGAGAGATATTAAAAGTCAATTATAGGTATAGAATGGCATAAATAAGATAATAACGTTTCTATCTTTTGTTCTTCCTGAATTGCATATAAGGACTATGTACTTCCTGACTTTATCTATACTCAATCTCTATTCTAACCAGGAAGTTAATCTGAGCTTCTATTTTTTATTCAACTCTAATGGCATCTAGTAAATATTGTCTTCATTTGCTGCTTTATAAACTATTCCACGTATATTCATATATAATATCCCAAAATATTTCACAGTGCTGTCTAACATTAGCCACACAACTCTTCATTGCATGAAAAAAAATAACCAAAGAAAGATACCAGCTACTTAGCAGCAGTAAGAGCAGTGTTTGGGAACGGTAGCATTGAGAAGGTCAGGGGTGAATAAATGAAGAGAGGTTTCCACTTTATGAACACAGCTGCAAATTTCAATTGGCTTACGGAATAGCAAAGGCAATAAGAAATGCTAAGTCAGAATTTCACACTGATCCTAGTCTGAATCACTCCTAACCTCTAACATATAAAACCTCACGTTTTTTTAACAATGCTCATTGTTTGTGAGACATAACCTAACCTTACACTTAGGAAAAACAGTCACTGAATTTAACTTTGAACATGATGAAAATCTAGAATTGGTAGCAGAACTGCCTATGTCCTGTGTTTTCTTATTTCTAAAAATGTTAACATAATTAGATATACAAAAATTTTTGAAAATATGTATAACCTCTGTCAAATTAAGTTTCTAAATAAAATGTAGTTAGTGCAGTATCATTTTAATTTGCTGTGACACAGCTTACCCAAGGAGACACAATGAGATTTCTTTGAGGGACAAATAAAATGGTAAATACTTATAAACTAAATTAACTCTTTATTATTCCCATGCCTTAAAGTGAAAATTCCCACAAAACACATTACTGGAAGACTGTTGTTTGGCAATGCTAGAGTCTCATATGGATAGTGGGATAAGACTAGCAGCATACTCTTACCACCTTCTACTCACCAGCGTGGTACCTACTGGGTTCAGCCAAACAGGACTGCCTCTCTCGCATGGGAAGCTCATGACAACCTTTCATTCTACAGGGCATGAAGGGATGCTGAAGGAGCTGTCAGACACTGAAATAACTGTCAATGAGAGTCACACTTTTTCAGAATAATGCAATCATGGCTGTGATCTCTCCATGGTGATTTATCTTCTCGACAAAAGCTAATGGCAAAGCCCAGACCTCCTGTAATATGTAGGGAGCCAATGGACTTTGCGAAATAAGTTAAGGCATCATTCCTGATTGTTATTATACTTAAGCAGGCCTCCCTTAAAATTATTGGGGTTTTTTTCACCTTAGATTCTGTTCAGTATTTTTCATTGCATTTTGTTACAGTAATGAGGATGTCTTTGTAGTTCTTGTACTGTGCACCTACCAAATCTTTTATGATCAGTCAAGTTTAGTGGTAGAGCTTATTACAACACCTCGAGAAGTTTTAGTGTAGGAAGTGAAAACAGAAAAGAAAATTTGAGTTCAGGAAGAATGTTAAGATTTTCTTCATATTTTTGTAAGTCTAAAGGGCAAATTTTTTTATGCAAATATTTTGTTGTGCTTTTCCAAGAATGTAACAGCTAAATTAATAGTTTCAGTGTCAACATTTTTTGTGAAGAAAAAAATTAAAGTTTTCATTATTCATTTTCAAAGGGTCAAGATACATTTTTAGTGCACTTTTGACAGTTTGTCTTCAGCTTTGTGTGCATTTTTTGATGGGGCAGCGTTTATTTCCTGTGACATCAGTGTATGATATATCATGTTTTCTTGTCTCAGTATTTATTGTGAAGTTCTGTCCACAGGCCTCACTGAACATAGAAGGAGAATCTGTGGGAGTGAAGCATAACCCACAATACAGAGGACAAGACATACGTGAGTCAAAGGGAACTGCTGGCATCCAAGGATGCCAAGAGACTTAATTGGTGCGTCATAGTAAGGCCTTTTTCATCTTTGAAAATAATGGAAGTCTGGGAGATTCCTGATGAATGGAAAACCCAAAAATGTTGTGTCCACCATCATGAAATACAGGAATTATCCTGGGAAGATCCAGGAAAGTACAAACTGGCTAGTATAGGGAAGGTTATGGAGCAACCTGTAAGCATTTCCAGGCACATAAAGGACAAGATGGTGATTGGGAAGAGTCAGTATGATTTTGTCAAAGCCAAATGATATCTGGCCAACCTTATTGCCTTGCATGATGAGAGGACTGGCTCCATGGATGAGGGGAGAACAGTGAATGTTTTTTACTTTGTCTTTACTAGCTTTCTGCAAGATCTTCCATTTATCCATAGACAAAATGGTGAGATATGAATTGGTGGATTCCACAGTGCATAGAAACTTGGCTGGACTGCAACATGCAGAGATTTGACACAAAGTCCATTGGCTTTGTCCAATGACAAAGTCCATGTGTCATCCCACTGCCATGAAAGGAATAACCCCAGGGAATGGGACAGGCTTGGGGAAGAGAAAGTTTTGCAGAAAAGACCTAAGGGTGAATAATGCCAGCACCCGGCTTGGTCAGAGGGTTGGGGGAAACGATTATTCCCCTCTAGACTTTTGAGGCTGCATCTGGTTTTGGGCTCCCCGGTATAAGAAAGGCACTGACAGACTTCAGTGAAGGCCCACGAAGTTGGACATAGGTTAGAGCACATGGCATATGAGAGAAGCTAAGAGGGTTGGGTTTGGTCAAAGTGAAGAAGGGAAGGTTCATGGGAAATCTTATTGCTGGCTACAACTAGCTAACTAGAAGACGTGGAGGAAACAAAGCCAGCTTTGTCTTGCAGATGCAGAGTGACAGGACAAGAGAGAACATGTGCAAGACTCAACCACAGAAATTCCAGATAGGTATTATGGGAAAAAAATTACGATGAGGGTGGTGAAACCGCACAATAAGTTTTCTGCCTAGAGATATCCAGAAACCGATTGGGCAGGGCCCTAAGCAACCCAGAATAGTTGGCCCTGCTTTGAGCAGGAGTTTGGGCCAGATGTCTCCTAGTCGGACCAACCCACATTATTCTACTAATGTTTGAATAGCTTTAACGAAGCTTTATAGGTGGATTGATATGTTATTTCTGAAGGGTCTGAAACAAATCTAACTTACGTAATTTCTGTCACCATGCAGAATATATGACTCACATGCCATAAAAAAATTTTTAGCACATTTGGGTGTATGCAGTATTTTTTACTTTCATTATTTTTGAATAAAAATCACAATAATGCTGACAATGTGTGGTACAATGTGAAGGCATTATATTATCAGTTATCTGGATGATACATAAAATGTCTTTGATCCAATCTTTCTGGAGACACTATAACATAAAAACATAGTTTTATACAAGATTTGTACTTAAAAATAATGTGTGTTAGGTTTATAACAAATTTTTTAAAAATAATTTATTAAACTGTATCCTTGATCTTGGAATTGTTTATAATAAAAATACGATTTATTGTATCAAAATAAAAAAGATTCAACACATAGGTGACTGGTAGGTAGGAAAAAGTAATTTTGACCAATCAATTTTAAAACTTGTTTTATAATGTAACAATTCTCCTGTTAATATCATTGCAGATGGTTGATTCTTCTACACTGATAATTATCATTACCATTGGGACAGGAACTCATTATATACATGTGTACCTGTGTCTCTCCAAATTTTTTTAATGTGCTGAACACTGATTTTTAACATCACATTAAAAAAAATACAAAAATAGAATTTTCAATAACATAGGTCAAAATATTACATCTAGCTTCAATCTGGTTCTGTACAATGATTTTCAAAATGGGATGTAAAACAAACTGCATAGTACCTAAACTCTAAAACAACCACAAAATAAAATGTGTAAGAGGTACACAACTTCTGAATAATCAGAATCTCTTTCAAGTTTAGTTCTTATTATATTTATCCAACACAGTGTTAGAAAGTATAAAAGCTGGAGAGCTTCCTACTCTAGTTTTATCAATATTTAAAGTGCTGGATATAAGACCAAAGATCTGACCATAAATCTCATCAATACTCAGAAGATCTTTTTAATAATACAGGAGTTTTTAAGACTTAGTGTCATTCAAAAGCTTCTTATGATTACTACTTATAATTGAGACTGGATGTGGCACTTACTGCCATGGTCTAGTAACCTCAGTGGTGTTGGATCAAGGATTGGACTTGATGACCTCGGAGGTCTTTTCCAGCCTGGTTGATTCTATGATTCCATGATTCTATGATTCTATACAGCAGTTAGAACTATTTATATTCTCTTTTCTAGATTTTTTGAGGTTTTCATGATATCTAACCGAGTAGACCATATAACCAAAAATATATACCTAAACTCATAATAAGTTTTGATTCGGTCTAAGTTCCTTAAACTTACTTGACTTTGAACCTGATAATTAACCCAGTATGACTCATAACCCACAGTGTCTCACCCTTTATTACCAACGATATATAAATATTACTATAGAACTACAGCTGCCCTTTTCATAAATCTGTCTCTTTTAATAATAGTTCCTTAAATATAGTCAACTTTCTGAGTATATTTCTGAGTTTAAAAAAGGTAAATTTATTACTGTGAGACCATTAAACTGGTTCTACACAGCACAGCTCATTTGTGCAGTCAAAGGTTTCAGATGCTGTGCTGCACAATGTCATCCCTGCTTACCCAACCATCTCAGAGAAGCAACTCATCTGCAGCAGGGAGCAAATCAGCCAAAACAGACCCCACAAGGAATGAGATTTTTTGCTCATGAGCCATGGTTCTCACGTGCTCCATGCATGTGCACTTAAATAATTCAGACACATCACCTTCTGGTCATAATTTTTCTAGACATGAACTAGGTTTCTGAATTCATGTAAGCAATACTCAAGATGATAATTATTAATTGAACAGTTTCATTCACATGGAAGAGTCCTTTTCCAGCACAGGACACATGAGAAACCCAGTAGAAAGACCCTCTTAATTAGTATGACTTGATGCAGTTATCAGCAGTTTTTATCTTGATTCTTCAGGCCCTTCATTATCCATGATAACAAAGGATCTACAATGTATTTTAGGTTGTGCTACTTGTACAGGGAACTCTGTGCTCATGTAGCAAAAGCTAAAAAGATCTCTGAAATTTAGGAGAAGCATGTCTAGTATGGGTGAGATTTGCTTATTTTGAAAAGTTATTGCTATTGCCTACAAAAGATAGGTAAAGTGACCTGAAGTGTACTACAGCTGTTGGTCATACATTCTTACGGATTTCTCTGCACTTGTGCAAAGGCTGTAAGTACAGGGCATATTCCAAGTAGTAAATAAACAGTTACTGTTGCTCTGCTGCATTATAAGGCATGGTTACATGAGTTAAAGAGTGTTTTTAGTAAGCTTTTATTCCATACTGTACCTTTTCATCCAAAGCCTTGTGGTGCTCAAAGAGAGATTTCAGAGCTTTGAGGACCTCAACTTCACTGGAAACTCCTGAGGGAGACTGTGCTTGCCGTTTCACCACTGTCATCCTCAGTGACCTTTCATGTCTTGAGACAAGGCACTCCAAATGCTCCAGTAACAGCTATTGGATATGATATAAAAGGTTATTAATTTTTGTGAGCTTAAATGCCATAGAAATTCTAACTACAAAGTGCATGATACCAAATGGTAACCTTATGGTAGGAGAGAGTGCTGGAACAATTGACAATATTTCATGTTTCTAAATCAGATGGAATAAATATAAAACCAGAAAATCTACTCATGATTTCACTTACAACTCTGCTATGAAAAGCAAGAACAACAAATCACTCAGCTTAGGGTTGCTATTTAACTAAATTAATTATACATTTACAATATTATTTTTGATAGTAATTGATAAACATTGACAACCAAATAACAAACAATGCCAGTCTAAAAAATCATGTAAAAATATTAAATAAGTTTATAATTAATTCAGTCTAACTGTAAAATATTTTCAATTTATGTTGGAAGAAATGTAACAAGATATGTAAAAGTGAACAGTACATTTTATTAGATTTTTTAGGCTATTCATTTAAAAAGCCACAGCTAACGGTGTTTGTCATTAGCATGTACTCTAAAATGTTCTTTGTCTCTGTTGTACTACAAACATGAAGAAAATCAGAAATGTCCATAAATATCCATGAAATAAACTGTAAACAACATATTGTAAAAACATACTATAATTATTTTTCATTATTACTCTGAGATTAAATAAGAAAATAAAATGGTACTTTGATGTTGTGCAGAAAATTCCCCATTTGTCTTTACTTTCATAGAGCTACCATTGCTGTTCTTACTGCCTGAACATAAAAGAGAATTGGTTAGCTATAAGGTTAAATCTGGATAGCTAAATTCATGAATCACAATGCATGTTAAATATCTAAGTCATTGAACTGGAAATTTGAAAGTTACATGGATAATTGTTTATTATTTCTCCTTTGATGTGGTTCTTAATATAGTTACTACTAGTAATTACATATATTTATCTTTAATCCATAGTTATTCTCATTCAGACAATGGCCTTTATTGTTACATTAATTAACAGATGGCAAAACTAGAGTGCAATCACAATGGAGTTGTAATATATGGATATTAAGATAGGAATGAATAACATTTGGTGTCATCTTTGCTTCAAACATGATTCTTATGTCTGGATTTACACCTGATTACTATGTTACAATAACTGTATTATTCATAAAAATAGTGAATGCATATGCAAATAATTCTTACTGTTAATACATTAAGAATTGTAATGACTCCCCTCAGCTCAAGAAAGGAGGGTATTTCTATAATTTCTGAATCCAAGTGGTGACCTATATTTATCAAAAGCAAATGAGCAAGAAATTCACAAGCTCTGTCAACCCTGGAGGGCTGATAGCAGATACAAGTAGATTTTTAATTATTTGAGGCAGTCCAATATAACATGCAAATATGAAGAGACCTCAGTGATAGAGATGTCAAGAATTCAGTATGGCGCTCTGATAGGTTTGTAACTTAAATGAGGTCAGAACAGCATCCAAATATTTGCAGAGCTTTTCTGTTCACAGGATTACATACATAGTTAGTTGCTATCATGAATAGAATTGGATGTTTGAATTTTTTTCTAAATTATTATACCTTCATGATTTTTCTAGGCCCCTTAGTTTATCTGGGAGAGAGCTGGAGAAAAGTAAGTCAATAGCTGACTTCTAATTCTACAACCTACTCTCTGCCCTATCTCTTCAAAGAGTCTGTGAGTCTGCAACATTTCCTTCTCTGTGCAGTCTGACTCTGCATCACTCTATAGCCCCGGGGTACCCAGAATTTGACTCTAATCTGTGCTGTGGACTTAGATTTCTCCACAGTTATTCCCACTTCCTGGCTGATCCTGTTAGAGCCAGGCTCATCCTGCCCTGTTCTCTTCATGCAGAAACTTTTCAACACATCATAACTACCTCTAGATCAGTCTAAATCCAGTCAAAAGACTATGAATTTCTGGAGAAATGGAGAAAAAAGGAAAATATTGATTCACTGTTGAGTTTTTAGTATGGCCATTCGTTCCACAAGTCTGTTAGTTGTCTAATGCTCAAACCGACACCCACTAAACCAGTCCAGAATAACAAAACCTTGGCAATCTCTTTTTTCAGCCTAACTGAGCAAATTTAACATATTTGATTTTCTGTTACCCTAAAAGACTTATCTCCCAGACAAATGCTGTGATCATCAGAGACTTCTGAGAGCCTATATGCAAGTATTAGTTGGAAATGAAAATGAGAAAATCTGGTTCAGGAGAGAAGAAAAATGATGGTGACATGGAATTCTTGACATTGAAAACCTTTCATAACAGAAGGAATTATGCATAACCTATAGCACAGAGATAAATAAGGAACATACAAAAAAACCCTAATATACATCCACAACCTCACTTTGAGCTGGTGTAGACAGACAATCCCAAGAAGGAATTTCATGTCAGCATGGACAGAAGAAAGATCAAGACCCTTACTAAACAAAGGCAGAATGGAGATTGAAAAGAACAATGAAGAGAGAAAAACAAGTTAAACAAAGTTTTCAAATATAAGTGCAGAGCGATGGGAACTCAGAATTTCCAATGTGGTAATTGTGGAGAGGTTTGCTATTTGAGATGAACAGTGCAGCACCTTAGCCCTTTGTAGAGCTGCAGACCACATATTTAACTCTAGGTTAAGTTACTACCATGTTAGATACACACCTAATACATGATATATATCCAGATATAATACTAAACCAATACAAAACACAGTACTAAACCAATTACAGTCATTCATTTAATATACATAAAAGCTACGTTTGCCTTTAGCTTAGAACTACCATTTCAGAGGAGAAAAAAACCACTCCAGTTTCTGCATACGTTTCATAATTGTTAAATAAATCAAGTGCAAAATACTGTGTTGCCTATTTTACTGTATAAAGACAGATAATGAAATGTCACAGCTAGGGTCAAAAGACTCATGGAGAGCTACCACAGTACTTGTGAACATTTCACACTTTTTTCTTTCTGTTCTTATTTACTCAAGCTACTCTGTTTGCAGTCACTCATTCTTCTGGAAACTACCTCTGAACACTCCAAGAGTTTCCTTACCATCAGCCCTACGAATGCTCAAGAAGGAATGCTAATACAGATTTCTGACTTGCAAAAATTTCTTAGTTTTGCTTTTCAACAAAAGTCCACTTTAGGTCTCCGTAAATTCTGTGAGCACTATTAACCAGGTCTTTTAGTGCAACATTACTCCCAGGCATACTGAAAGAGAAAAAATCCCAAGGGTTAGAACATCTGACTGTGACTGAGCACCTGATGGTAAATCCTTGCCCACTACTCTGATGAAATGTTAGAATCACAGAATCATAGAAATTTTTAGGCTGGAAAAGACCTCTAAGATCATCAAGTCCAACCGCTAACCCAGGACTGCCAAGTCCTCCACTAAACTATGTTCCTAGGTGCCACATCTACATGTCTTCTAAATACCTCCAGGGATGGTGATTCTACCATCCAGCCTGTTCCAAAGCTTGATAACCCTTTTGGTGAAGAAATTTTTCCTAATATCCAACCTAAACCTTTCTTGGTGCAACTTGAGGCTGTTTCCTCTCATCCCATCACTTGTTACCTGGGAGAAGAGGCTGAACTCCAACTGGCTTCAGCCTCCTGTCATGTAGTTGTAGACAGAAATAAGGACCCCCTGAGACTCCTTTTCTCCAGGCTAAACAATCCCAGCTCCCTCAGCCGATCCTCATAAGACTTGTGCTCCAGACCCTTTACCAGCTTTTATGCCCTACTTTGGACATGCAATGATACTGCTGTTTTATTCAACTTTGCCCCAAATACAATTATGTTAAACAAAAGGGTAATAGATTTTCTCCACTTCCCTGGAAAGAGCAAATGTCAACTATATTGACAGAACTATGAAGTGTCTCGCTGCTACAATGATGGGGGAAGAGATATGTAAACATAAAAAATGCACATTGAAGATGACAGTGTGTCCACAGAATGTTTAAGTTTAATGACTGAAGGAAATCACAACAACTTGTGGGCATGTTGAGGACTTTCCTCCTCATATGTAGTTCAAGAATTAATATTCCAAATATCTGGGAGAACACCACAAGATTTCCTCTTGAAATAACATTGTAACAATACTGGTAGTTCATTTAAACTACAAAAGAATTGTTAGAAACCGCTTCAGAGATTTCAGTATGTTGCAATTAAACTCTGGCATTAGTAGTGATCATGGGCTGTTGAGCATTTTCTGCTCCCTCACACTGTGTCAAGCTGTTACAGTTGTCAAGCACTCAGAGGGACAGGCAGCTTGCAGGGAAAAGAAGAAGATCAAAAGCAGCAGGTAGGACAAAATCACCCACGCATCATTGCTATGCTTTTCCTACTGGAAAGCATAAGCTTGACAATGAATTATGAAATAATCTGACAAGTGAGTTTTATATGCTGGGTAAATTTTAGGATGCTCAAGATGCTGTTCTGATAATTGTATCTTATGTAAATGGAATGGTTTCTGGCGCTCTGGATTTTTTTATAAGCATAAAACATGTATAAAAATAATCATTTAAAGACTTAAAAATGCTCTAGTGCATATGAGTGAATGAAGCATCTTTAAAGTGTTAATTAGAACTAAATCATCAAGAAAAGAGAAAATTGTTAGAGTATACCCAGCTTCCTGTATTTCTCAAATCACCTACAAAGCACTTATGGAAATGATTGACTTCTGTGAAATGGAACATCACGGTTAAATTTAATGGTATAAGCTACATCAGTGTGGATTATTGCCTACTCTGCTATACTATACCATACTATCATGACTACTTGAACACTGATTTACATATGTAAAATGGAAGAAGTTAAAACATTCTTTTTCAGGAATGAAGACTCAATAAGTTGATACTAGTGTGACTCAATACTATTGAGTATACTATTGATACTATTGATATGCACTATTACAGGACATGGATTTTAATGAATATAAAATTTTTTAACTTTCTTTACTTTCAACAAACTTTTCTGCAAAAAAAAAGTTCACATCAGGATAGTAAGTGCAGAAATTATAGAATCAGCAGATGGTAATGGAGAGAAAAGGAGAATCATAAATAAAGGAGCACAGTGAAAAAACAAAGATAGGGCATTTGCTAAAATGAGACAGACTTAGCTTAAGAGATTCTTTAGAGGAATAGGTTAACCCACTAAGAAGACAATTCTCTTTTGAGGTCCAGCTTAGAATTTCTCACCAGTACGGGCAAAATTGAATTTCCTTTCAGTCTATATTTAGAATGAACATTATTCAGTGAATCTCCATCTCTGGTGTAAGCAAAGATGACAAGTAAAATAAGCAGACATGGGGTTGAAGATTATCTCTAAATCCAATCACAAAATCAATGATTTTCTTTGGCATTGTTCCACAGTGGTGGAAACTACTTTGCAACTGTGGTCAACTGGTGTGACCTCCAATACCTATACTTGTAAGTTAACAGTGAAAATCATTCTTTGAAAAAACAAAGTTACAGCCTAATTACAGCATTATTTCCCATGTCTGTCCTCCTGTACAGAAACCAAAATACTAGCAAACTAAAACCTTAATGAAATCATATGTGAAACAAAGATATGAAAGAAAATACAATAATCAGGATAATGATTAAAGTAATAGAAAGAAAAGGGTTTTATAAGAATAATGAATACAAATATAATAACTATTAGACTACACAGATTACCTGAAAACACAGGTATTGATTAACCATATATTACATTCACTATCTATTGTCACCCTATATTCAGTGACACTTCCTTTTTTGAAAGAAGAAACACATGAATCTAGAAGATATTTCATAATATTGAGGCAAAAATAATGACATTTACATCATTTATGTTAGTGAAATAATGCTTTAGGATTTACAGAACTTCAGGAGACAGCTGTACTTATTTTCAAGTGTAGAGTGCTTTTAGACCGTAAGAACTCACATTATCATGCTTAAAAAATAAAATAAAGCGCCTGACTCAGTTTCAGCACCTATCAAACTGATGTAACTAAAAGGATATATTAGAAAATAACCTAAATAAAGTAGTTAAAACCATATTTTAAAAAAATATTCTTAGACTTTCCCAACACAATAGAAGGGAATTTGAATAATAAAATATAAGGTTAAGTTCTGATCTATGGGTATTATGACATTGCAGTGCATAACTGACGATATTTCATAAACCATTCAATAAGGAATTGAGAAAACAAATATGAATAAAATCAGATATAAGTCAGCCTTGTTCCCTTTAATAAGTGCTTCAGTTCCTAAGGTATGAAGAAAAAGAAAGATGTTGACGCTGTCTTTGTTACAGCTGTTTCATTCAGGAACATAGGTTTAATTTTTGTTCTTTCTAGATTGCTAAAACTAAAATATTTCAGACCAATTTAAGTAACAATTTAGGCTATATTCAAAAAGCATATGTTTGTGTTCAGTTCTTTTTTGTTGTTTTAGTGAAAAAAACACAATCAAGTTAATCCATATTAGTATTGTAAGAGGTTTTTTTTCTGCCAAACCATCCCCCAAATTTCCTCATAATAATATTCTGATTTAATAAGTTAATCCTACACACTTTTTCTACTTTTAAAGAATACAGATTGAGACTAAAAAAATCTTTCAATTTTAATTTAAATTTAGCACTGCTAAAGTAGTGCTATTTTATAATCTCCATTAAATAACAAGCTAGATCACACTGACTTGTCTTCCAGCTTCAGAAAAAATGCTCTCTCTCTAAATGCTGTAGTTGATCATTCTAGCTAGAGAATATCCAGAGAAATAACTGTAAGGGTTTCTATTAAGATATTTTGTATATGTTTTCAGAGTCCCGTTAAATGGTTTTGCAGAGAGAACCTGTCTTTCTATCAGCAATGCCACATCAATCAATACCTATATATGTGCTTCTGCACTTTCTATTTTGCCTCGAGTACTGATAGATGAAGTTGCTAGCTAAGTTTTTGACATGCAAATATTTATACTGTAATATGTCAGAAAAATTTAATTATCATAGGCAGTAAAAATACATATTCAACAGCAAAAGGTCAGTAGGAAGCTTGGCGTAAGAATGCTCCTAGAAGGATTGAGTAGGAACTTGATTAAATATTGGGGTAAGGTTTAATCTCTGGTAATTTGGCTGAGACTTGGAGTATATGGGTCCCAAGAAATGTAATTCCATCATAGTCTCTCTCTAATACATGTTACCATCAAGGTCTACTACTGCAGCTTGGCATACAGTAAGAAATCAGAATATCTGTTGTTGGGTTTGGGTTTTGTTTGTTTATTTATGTGATTAGCAAAAAGTGTACGAGGCTGTTGCCAGGAAATAAAGAAGCACATAGGTATGGGTCTAAAGTAAAAAAAATACTGCCAGCTAGTCATAACTGAAAATGTAAAGGGGAGCTAAAAGGCTAATGCGTACCCAGAACCTGAAAGAATTGCCAACTTTCATTTCTTTCTGCTGATCTTCAGTTTGAAGCAGGAGGTACTTCAAATAGTATCTTTATGCTGTTACCCCAGGGAGATAGAAGGTTGGATTACAAAATTCAGAAGATGCAATTCGGAACTGAGCCTCTTCATCTAAAAGTGGTAGGAAGTGCTACTTGGGACAAAAGAGGTTATTGTGAGTGGTTCCACTATGTGTGGTTATGCATGAGCGTGACCTCAGAGGTCAGGTTAGGTAAGCCTTGCTAGCTTGCCTCTAGCCAAGCTAGAGCTGGTTCAACATTAGAACGTAGCTTACCTCTAGCCAAGCTAGAGCTGGTAAACATTAGAAGGATGGACAAAAGAAGCATTAGTTGGACTAACTTTATGTATGAGAAAAGACATTTAATTTTCTCATTGTGATAGTGTATCAGTGGTCCTCCAAATATTATTACTTTATTAGAATCTTTGCTAAATTTACAGAAAAATTTTGGGGCAATTTCTTTCTTACAAAATATTAATGCTGCTTTGTATTAATAACAGCATAGATCTCAGTTTGCAAGAGTGCCTCTTTATAGGCAATGCCTTCACAATGAATGTTGTTAGAAATCTTATTACTAGCCTGTCACCAAGATTGTATGTTGAAGACAACAGCTTTGCACCTAGAACACTTGTCTTCCCCAATAAAAGAAGTGTTCCTATAGAAGACAGCACGATTATTACAGCCAACTCTTACAACTAATGTAATATATGGTAGCTTAAAGCCTGGGAAGAACATATATAAGACATGATATGTCTTCACTAGCATTAGTGAAAATGCTAGAGGTCAGGGTAAAGCATGTCTCTGAACTTCTCTCTCCTTCTCCAGTATTACTTGAAATCTGTATTTCCCTTTTGCTTGCTGTAACATCTCCTGCATTCCCTATATTTCTTCATAGCCTAAATATCTTGAGCTCCAATACCTAGCTTCATTTTGAAAACACATTGTTAGTGTTTACCATTTTTAACTGCAAGGACTTACAAGGATTATCAAACTCTCTCTCACTTGTTGATATGAGTTCTGGAAAGCCTCTTACTGATTTTTCTTTTACATAACACAAGAAACAGAAGGATTATCTTTAAGCTTCTTGGTCTCCAAAGAAAATGCCTATGACAGAGATCTGTCTGACTTAGGAGATGACTTGCATTTGAGTCATCTTCCTTTTCTCTCACAGTTGTTTGGCAAGTGACTATCTTTGGCTACTTGGCTGTCTTGGAATTTTTGCTAGTCTGCATTGCTTAGATCAGGTATACCCACACTAGGTATTGGTACACTGCAGTTTTAATATGCTTTGCAGTGAAGCAGATAAAGCATTTTTACATTAAATACGAAAATAATTGACATATGTGGCAGTTACTGATAATTTAAGCAGCCTTAGAAAGTCTTCAGATTTGTAGCTGAGATGCTTTGATAAGTCTAGAAAATGCAGTGCAATTCATACATGCTTCTCCTAATTAATTAATTAATTAATATTATTTTTTGGGAGTAATTTTGAACTGCTTGGAATGTGGGAGAATCGTGGAGAGAAAAATCGTGGGAGAAAAAAAAGGTCTCACCTCTGTCTCCCATCATGTTTCCCAAACCCATCACCCCTAAGAATTTGTGTTAAATGTGATCATCTCCTGCACTCCAAGAGACCATGGAGGTAGATGGGTCAGCTTTGTCTTTTTGTAGGCATCTATATGATCTGTCCTTCCTTGGATTTCTGAAGTCTATGGCACCCTGGTGCTATAGTTGGACAGAAAAGAAGGAAGGAGAAAGGCCCTCTCTTAGTTCTTTTGGCATATACATTCTTACATTTCTTTCAGAATGCAAATTAACTGACTAAGGAAAGATGTTATCTGAGTATCCAAAGAATTATTAGTTTATTATATAGCAGGAAAACAAGAGGAGTTACACAGATCACAGAAGAATGAAATATGGATATGAGAAAACACCAAGTTCAGCCTCTGAGATCTATTCCATATGTCCATTACCAGCCTGACTCCTGTCTGATCTGGGACTATTACATCTCTTTTCTCACACCTTTCCACAAACACCGTAAAACCTTCTCTGCCACCCTCTTCTACTTCTTGAGAAATTCTGCCTTTTCCCAGATACTTTTATGTGCAAATTATTTTATCCTGAAAACAGTTCTGTACATCATTTGAGAATTTTCAGAAGGTGCTGTCACATATAATCTTGTTCCAAGACAGAACAACATCTTCTGATTGAAGTAGAACATGACAAATTTAAGGGTGAAATCTCGTCCCCACTCAGCTGTATGGCAAATGACATTTACTTCAGGGGTCACATGGCTGCATCTAAACTAAACAACAGACTGCCTGTGGTACATGTGGCATCCTTCATCTTATCCTTATTCAGATCGAATTCAAGGCACAAGCGACAACAGGGTCTGTTGTAACCTTGCCTTTTGCATTGATAAAAGACGAAGATATGTGCAGGCCACTTAGGCAGGTCCTGGGGCTTGCAAGGCTGCATTCTGGGTTTTAGAAAACATTTAAACTGAATGACCTTACCATGTTATATACAAAATCTGCTATGTTTGTAGTATATCTGGCTAATACACTCATTTCCTCCAGGACTGTAGCACAGTAGATATGTCCTGCTACTTAGAATGTTTTAAGAGACATTCATTTACTAAATGTTGGAATTTCTTCTTATTTACACAAATAAGGATTTAAAATTTTATGCAAGTTTACACATACATGACATCCAGAAAAGGTCTCTGCTGTATACTTACTCTTGTGTTGTTTCTTTCAGCTTTAAGTTCTGAAATCTCCTCCTCTTTTTCAAGCAGCTGTTCCCTGCATGCATTTAATTCTTTTGTCAGTGCAGCAAATTCCTGTAGAATAAAATTATATATGAAGTTACTCAACATGTAAGCACTAGAATAATTTAATCCATATGCATTCTAGAGTTTGAGAATTCGAATAATATTTAGAAATCTTCAACACAAACTAAAATAGCATACGTAAACTTCAGCATCTACTAAAACCATTTCAAGTCTAGATATATCTAATAAAAAACAACTACTGATTTAAATTTAGAATAAAAAAAGGTTCAAGATGATGGCAACATCTCCTATACATAAGCTACCAGAACCACACCAGAAGAAGAACAGAATTGGCCAATTTCATAGCAACAGAGACACCACATTTCACACATAATGAAGTTCAACTCAACATACCCACTTTGCGAGTGTTCTTGCCTCTCTGTAAGGCATCCTTTGCAATATGGTATGGGAGAAAAAAGTTAAGGTATTCACTGATCAAAATCTATCTAATATCAGATTAACATAAGTAATACATGTGTTGTGAAAAAATACTCTACTTGATTTAACTATTTAGATATCTTTGGGCATTATAGTGAAAGGTTGTGATGACTCAGAACAATATTTATGTTAGTTAGAATGAGCTTCCTATGAATCAATAACATAAAATGAAACTGTATTTTAAGTTGCTTCCAATGTGAAGCTCTTTACATGCTAATAAGTATTCTTTTAGTTGTCAAAATTTCTATTAAAATATCTTGATTTTACCATTGCTGTACTCTTCAACAATACACATAAATTTTTGTCTATACAAAGGGCAGTCATAGAATTGTCATTAATTTCAATAATGAAAAGGTTTCACTCCTACCTTTGACAGGCCTAAGATGTACTAAACTGTAGTAGTTAATTTTATACTTTACAGGAAAAGGTGCTACATGTCCCATGAAAACAGTAAGGTAAGGGATGAAAAACCTTTAAAATTTGTGACCACGTCTTGGAAAAAAAAAAAAAGGTGTCTCGAAGAACAGTATGGCTGCTTAACAAAGATGTATACGTATTTTTACATTTTAAGTTAATTTTAGTTTGACCAAAACAGTCAGTGCTTAAGAACACCCACCAGCCCACAAGATACTGCTTTTGCCCCCCCCAAAAGAAAGCAGTTCAAGAAAAAAACATGTCCAGGTGGTTTATCTTATCAGCCAGTAGGATGAAGCTAAGACTAAATCTACTTATTTAAGACAAAAGCTAGCCATGATCTCAAAAGAGCTTGGTTTGCTGCTTCCCCTCAAGCTGCAGAAACCAGCTTTTATCTGAACTAAAGAGTTGCTCAAAAGAAGTTTGATGGGTATTCCTAGGCTAATTCTGTTTCAGTCAAGTTTCTAAACAGTTAATGGTATATGGTATTGTATATTAAAAAGTATTTAAATAAATTTCAAGTGATACTCTGACAACATGTAACTAAGCATGTATTTTTTTTTTCATTTTTTCAGCAGCTAGAACTGGATTCACAGTAAACCTTCATGCAAATTGAATGGTAAGAAGGAAACTGTTCTTCTGATATCCTCAGTTTTGTTTTAGACACCAGCTACTGCTCACATGAACCATTAAGTGATGACCCTGCCATACCTCCTAATCAGTATTTGCTTTTTACATGCTAGTGATCAAGTACATTTAAAGCTACATAGTATACTTTGATGTTAAAGCCCTTAGCTTAACTTTTAGAATGAGACTTAAACTGTAAAACTTGTTCCTCACTTTTACAAAGTGTCCTTAAAACTCCTATTTGTAGATCTTAATCTAGGATTCAGAAACTGCCAGTCCAGCAGTGTTATTCTGTACAGAATTTTGTTTAAGAAACTCCTGTCCTTAAGGTTATAAGTAATGTTACACACCGAATGAAAATATCATATTTAATAGAAAGCCAATGATCTCAAGTAAGATTGCATCAGAATTTTGAAGCTCAAACCCACACATTCACACGTATTCCCCTATAGCACTACAGGGTGGAACCCTTGTTACTAATTTACATACACTTTATACACGTGGATGAGTGTCTATAACACTTTGAGAGTCTCGCAGAATAAACTTCCTGTGTGATCTATGTACTATGTTGTTGCTATTTATGTTTTCTCATTTCTTCGTATTGTTTCAGCTGGAATTAAAATAGACATTTTGGCATGTGCTTGGGCATCTGAATGGGTGACAGGTGATGGAAAGGATAACAAGTACAATCTGGTGATTTACAATTTGAGTTCCAAACTACAGGAAGGCAAAGCAGCCAGATAACATGGTTTTGTTGTTTTCCTTGGAAACAGAGAAAGACACGAGTTTATCAAATTGTACATCTTTACTGTGCCAAGGCAAGTCTGGTCCCAGAAGTACAGACCCTAATGCTCTGGACAATATAATCTCAAGTAATTAAGGAATGAAGTTCCTACTAGTTTGCTGAGCAGTACAGAGTTTATTCTTAAGGAGATGTTTTTTGATCATCAGCATAAGTTTTCCCTTGCTTATAAGCAAATCATTACCCAAAATTCTGCTCTGAGAGTCCCATAGCTAATACAATGCCATCTCAGCCTTGAAATACCTACAGCTTATATTCATAATGTCTATTATCATCTACCTTAGCTGGGCTACCTGTGTCCAGTGTTTTAGACCTTCTTACTTGAGTCGCTAACATGATCACTTCAAGCCTTTTAATTATTCAGTTGCTGCTGCTCTCTGAAATATCTCTGTCCTTTTGACATACCTGCAGTACCAACACAACAAGCAATCACCTCTTCATACGCCTGGAACTCAAGTGGCCAACTTCATCTGAAGTACTAGAGACTGCTCAGTTATCAAGAGCTTTGAATTCTCTGAACTGAATGATGACAGAAAGAGGGGTTTATTCCCTGTGTTTATATCATAAGCCTTTTACAGGGAAAGTCTAAAAGTAAAATTGAGTTTGCTCTAGAGCTTTACAAATTATTATTTCTTCACACCTGCTTTGATGTATTAATAACTAGGATAAAACCTCACAGCTTGTTTTTCAACTAATCCTTCCAAAAATACACATAAAACTTAATTTAAACATACCCTTTATATCCAAAGTATCCCTGAGATGTGACCAATACTCAGGGAAACAGGTTTTTCCCACAGGTTCAATACAAAGCAAAGCATATTTTTTTTTTACCATGACATACAGTTATGTAATAAATAACATGTGATGGTAATGACCTCTGCTCATGCAATTCCCTCCTATATATACAGGGATAAAGGGAATACTGTCATTTGGAATTACTGCTTGCAGCAGAAATCTTGCATGATCAGTGACCACGACAGTCAGTCATACTTTGGAGCCCTGAAGGTAATATCTGTTGCATAACTAATATGATCTGACAGGCACAACTGCATTCTTAAAGCTTATATAGAAGTTGTGCAGCCATAATGCTAATTAAAAAATGAAGTGAATTAAAACTCTATGAAAATTATTCACTTGATTGCACTGTTTTTATACTATACCATGACATCAAGATGTAAATAACTTTTTTCATGATAAAAAGTCTGAGAAGGAGAATTGCTTTCCCCGTATGAACAAACATAATCTCAGAGCCCATCTTATCTGTTGTTTTTCTTTTTTGCTTAATACTTGGGCTATGACACTAAGCCTTGAAAACCAATTCAACAGAAATTTGTAGCCACTGAAAGGACCATTAGGCTTTACGAATAAACAAAAGTCAAGGACTTCCCCTGGTAAAGCAGCTGAAATACATTTGGAGCAGAGGCTGGAGCGTGCCTGGGAGAGAGGGATGCCATTGGGACAGGAAGGCTGGCAGCACAGCCAGATGTGCTGGCAGAAGGACTGTGCAGGGGAGGCATACTACAGCTCTCTTAGTATTAAATTTCTGCCTCTAAGGGCTGGCTCAAGAAACGCTGCTTTCCTTGCTTGTTTCCAGGAAAGGCCTGCAAGGTTAATTTTTTTATGACCAAATACGCATAAAACATATATAACTAGTCTCCAAGATGCGAGTATGCCACAGAAATTATGAGATCCATAGCTGCGATGCTCAGCTGTTCAGCATATGATGCAGCTCAGATTGAGCTGAAATGAAAATACTGTTTTCCCTCATCCCCACAAAAGCTATTGAAATAAAGTAGTAATTTTGTAATATTAACAAAGAATAAATTAAAAATCCATAAACTTCAGTTTTGGAGACACTGAGGAGATTCAGCTTAAAATGTCCTTCTCTGAACTTTCTATTTTTGAACCACAGTTCATTTCAGAAATGAATGAGTGAACTAATCTCTGCATGGAAAAAGAATGGTAGGGTTTTATAATTTTTATTTTACATTCAACACAAGCTATGTCAACTGACCTGCTTTCCTACAATTTTAGATGTAATTCATTTAACATAGAAAATTACTATCTACTACAATTCCCTCAGAGTTTTAACCTTTAATTTATTATGTTTTCATCCAATCTAATTTTGTGGGAGTAAAAAACAAAGGACCTTCTTTCTTTT
Source organism: Chiroxiphia lanceolata (assembly GCF_009829145.1). Taxonomy (NCBI): domain Eukaryota; kingdom Metazoa; phylum Chordata; class Aves; order Passeriformes; family Pipridae; genus Chiroxiphia; species Chiroxiphia lanceolata. The sequence continues at coordinate 40,847,060 of NC_045641.1, forward strand.
CTTATTATTCTTTCATTGAAAATATTGTTAGAAATTCTCCATACCTTTTAAATGACCAAGTATTTATTTTAGCAATTTTACCAGCACACTGACTTCATCCTTACTGACTCCTATTAACAAGACAAAGCACCAAAAAATCCTGAATGTAATTCACTATTTATTATCTTGCTGCAGAGGAGACGTAATGATATTCCTTGATTCTAAACTAGGTTGAATGCAAGATTTGTCTCATCCCTGGAAGTGTTCAAGACTCTGAGTCTGGTCTAGTGAAAGGTGTCCTGCCTGTGGTAGAGGGTTTGGAACTACGTGATCTTTAATGTTCCTTCCAACCCAGGCCATTCTATGATTTAAAAACATGGGTTTGGTGTCAGTCATCTGAAATGTTCATTGCTACATTACTGCTCAAAATGAGAGTTCATTTGCACACATGTTTTAAGTTGGAAATATGTAGCTCCAATATGAACCGAGTGTTTCTTTGACTCACACCATGCTTGCACAGACAGGGAATAAGCTGCTGTTCCTCAGGTGTGATCTTAATGGCCCTTACAGAGTGGCTCTTACAGTGGTTCTTACAGAGCCACTAACTGTGCTTCAAAACATCAAGGAACTCCAGAGACTGATTTAGGTTGTTCAGTGGTCTAAGACATCTAAAATGTGGGAAGTGTGATTAAGTGTCACAATGCTAGAGTTCCATTAATTCACAAAGAAAAATGAAAAATTGCATCAGGGGAGGTATAGGCTGGATATTAGGAAACAGGCTAAGCAGGGAAGTGGTAGAATCACCAGTGTTCAAAAAAATGTTTGGATGTGGCATTTAGGGATATGTTTTAGTGATGGATTAATGATCGGACTCAGTGATTTTAGAGGTCTTTCCCAATCATAGTTACTCTGTAATTCTAAGAGGACAAAATTTCTGTTATGTGAGAAAGAGAACTAATTCAGTAACAGTGACCCCTATTTTAATTATTTTTTTTTGTCAGAAACGTGGACACTAACTGAAATTTTGAAATATGTAGACATTTACAAACACAGAAGCCAATGCTCCTTGGAAGAAAGAAAACACTCTTCAGAGGCTCAGGACCCTATGTCTACAAGAATACATAATTAACATCTACAAGAACTAATAATTCCAATACATTCACTGAACAGAAAATTGGACAAATGGAGAACTGTTTTAAAACTTTCCATCAATAAGGAATTCCTTCCTTAATGCTCAGTTGAATCTACATCAGATTTTGAATTAAGTCTTGCAAATATTTTTTTATTCAGTCATCCCTTTCTGGGTAGAAGAAATCATCTCAAGCTAGTGTAGTCTCTCTGTGCATGGCCTGCTACTGTGAATGAACAATTTACCATCATGACTGTGTTTCCAGAGTAAGAGACATATAACTACTTTTTCTGAGCAAAAAAACCCCACCCTGAATACTCTTTCAGTATCTTAAAAAAAAGAACAAACCACTAAAAACAAACCCCAAAAATCTTACTTCTAGAAAAGATCCAAAAATAATAATAGAGAACTGAGGATTATGCTAGATAAAATTTATATATTTGATTAAGGTCATTTGAACATATTGAATGGATATGGATATGTTTTGGTGTAGCTTTGCTGCATATGTAACATAACTGCTATGGAAATGTCAACTAAATTCACTAGCTGTATCATATTACTTTCATAATTTTTAGAACAAGAGTACCATGAGCATTCAAAGTTATATTTCAAAATTCAACCAAGAATAAGCTTTAAATGCATCTATTTACATGTTAGTTGATGTGACAGTCTTTCTTGACAAATTTAAAGATAATGGGAAGAACAAACCACTATCAGGACTTACGGTGTAATCTGCCTCAATTTGCTGCTAAAGTACACACTAGCCATATAAAGATTAATTCCCCCAGATTTTTGAAGTGAATCTCCAGAGCAATGTGAGTATTATGACAATGGCTCAGTTTCTGGCAGTGACCTTCTCACACAATATTACTTCAGGAAGAAATCTGACACTACACGCAGAAGACATGGGTACAAATCTGCCATGATAGTTTTCATTTGAAACTAAGGCAATAATAATATGAATATAAGTCATGTGGTTTTTTTAGTACAGCCACAAGCAATGCCCCATGTATAACTCTAATCAGTGCCAAACAGCCTAACACAAACCTCTGTTCCATTATTTCCCAAATTATTTTGAAAAATTGTCATGTAAAAATTTAAATTTTACATGACACCAACTAAAAATTGCCTAGCTAACATTCTGGTTTTATCACAGTGAAATTATTTTTAATGGAAACCCTCTGAATAAAGTATGCAATATTTTCCCACTTTCTCTATTTAAATAATTTAGATTTGGTGCTCTGTATTATCTGTTGATCACTAAAATTGATTGTTAAAACACTTATAGTAATAATAAAACAGAAGAACAAGTAAAAAATGGCATGATAGAATTGACAAAAGATTTTTCTTCATCTCAGACTTCCTGTGTTCTGTGAGACTGTTCAGATTATGATAAGAGATGTGAGTTCACAAAAGCTTAAAAAATTATCTCAAGCACAAGGTTGTAGATGACAAAAATTCATCATTGCTTATTTGTCATCCTTAGTATCAAGCTATAAAGCTAGAAGCTTCAAAAGGACTTGACAGCCTTCATCCATTAAAAAAGTGCAAATTTTAAAGATTGTCACAATATAGCCTACTTTTTAACAGTTTTATTACTATAATGTAGTCAATCAAATTATACCACACTAGAGTAATTCTCCTATATTTATGAACAAGAAGAACCTAAAAAACCTTTTTTTTCCCCCTTAAAAAAAAGCAGATGGAAAATTTAAAGGTCTCTTGTTTTGCAGATAGTGTAAACTAGATTTGTTCAATTTGGAATAGATATCTCAGTGAATGACAGTAATATATTCTGTACTTCGAAATTAGCACTAATTGTGTCTTTAGCACTTTGCTCCTGACTGATGGGAACACTGAGGCACAGAGGGTCTATAATGCAATTGAACATCTGTCAGACTATTACTGAAAAGGGATAGGATAAAACACCACTCATATAAATATCTGTAAATGTAATAAAGCCGAATTTGTAATTCAGGTGCGTGACTTTTAAACAGGTCATTATACCATGTAGGATGAAACTGCAGACTGGCTTACAATGTGTATTAATTAGTCATGTTTTACTATACATACTGGACTGTATTTTGTAGAAGTATTGCTCATGTGCAACACTGTGGCAGCACTTTTCAAAAGTGGCATGAAAGTGTTGTTATTCGGAGCTGTAGTGATTTTTTCTTCAAATTATACAACTGAAGTACAGAAGTGAGTCACCTATATAATAAGGGAAATTACACCATCAAGTTTTTATCCATTTAATAATTAATGCCTTTTACAGGTATTCATATTCATTTTTCTCTAAAAGTACATAGATAATTTGCAGATATAGTTATATTGCAGACTAGAGTATATTATTATTTTCAAGAGACATTTTTTAATATTAGAGATATTTATACCAGTATGACTTGATTGATCAAAATTGTACTGCATCAAAACTGATGACAATTTACTCCTCCAGAGTTTGAAATTTATCATCTATCAATTAACAGGAAGAGAAAAATATGGTCAAAACTGACACATTATGACTAATTTTCAAAATAATTTTATTGAAAATGGGATTGATTTTATTCCAATTAATCAGTCATATAATTTCCTAGATATTTAAATATTAAATACATGGAGTGGTCTCAGAGCAGTAGCATAAGCACAAAATAAATTGCTGCATCGAATTACAAGACTACAATCTCCCATTGCCAGCATAGTTTTGTTTTATGCTTATCATCTCTTTTTATTTTTTTTTTCCAAAATTAAAATAAACACAAAGTTAGAAAGAGAATAAGCCTGGAAAATATGCAAATTATTAAAATGCTTTACAGACTGTACAATGGCTTCAGCACATCAAGGCATACACACAACTCTTATTATAAGGCAGATTGAGGTCAGTACATGGCCCTAAGAAATAACCTAAAATAAATCCTGACAAAGAGGATATATAAAGAGTGGACTATAAGAAGTAACATATATTTACCAGTAAACAGAATAACTCTTGTATTATAATGCTGAATAAGGAATGCACAGCTTATTTTGGTGCCAATTCTAATTTACTAGTCTAGTTGATTTTTAGCATCCCTGACTCACTTTTCAAACTCTTTACTTCTCTAGCTTCAATTTGCTTCTCCACACAGCAACTTGTTGTTTTCCGCCAGGCAAACTTGACAAAATACAGTGTGACTTTCCTTCTCCTTCATTTTGTGTAACTGTCCTGACACTTGCCTCCTTCTCTTCTTCCTCAGCATTGTCTCTGGGTAAATTTTATCCAGGATCATACGTTCTGTCAACAAGTCTCCTGTTCTGGTTCAGAATACACTCTTCCTTCCATAGAAAAAATCATATTTTTTCCCCTTTCAGAATTTGATGCTAAATAACTGAAACTAAATAATTTAATATTTTAAATATACTTCAAAACTAATTATTTTTTCCTACATTTTTGCTGTTTTCCAGTTTGTCATTTTTTCATGAATTTACTTAATGTAAAACTACAGAAAAGAAGGATGGAGAAAATACAAACCTGTTTAATTCTGTTATTTTGAATAACGCCCAAACTTGAGAATATTAATCAGACTAGTTGCTAACAAAAAAGTTGGAGTTTTTCTTCTTTTTATCCTTGAGTATGCAAATATTTGATTTTCTGTATTCAAGCTGGTCACCCAAGAACAGCAAGGAGTATAAATATACTTTTAGGATGTGATTGATCCATCATGGCTACATATATCTCTTCTGGGTTGAAAGGAACTGCACTTTGAATTCCTTTTTTTTCTACATAGGGCTTCTAAAAAGGCAATTGGGAAAGCTACCTCTTCTACACTGTAGATGGATGTTTCTGGTCTTATCTGTCCCAGCAGAACTAAAGCTTCAGTGAGAGAAGTAAATAAAACTCCCAAATAATACTTGCGGTGAGGGATCACTTTACAATTGGTAACACTGGTGGTGGTGATCTCACCACCACCCTTGCTCCTTGAAAAAAAATTGTGGAATTAACAGATAGAAATTGGTAATAATTATCCCATTCTTCTAGTTACCAGTGTTCAACTGCAGCAATATGGGGGGTTTGGTTCTTGGGGAAAACAATAAATTGCAGCCGAAGCAGTTCAGGGCAGCTTTAGAAAAACTCTCTGTAAGAATAATTAAGAAATAAACCTGGCTCTGCAGAGACGTGCTTTCAGTGGCAATTGAGATGAATGTTTATGATGGTTTATGGTCTTGTTTTAAAGAATGAAGGTGGAAAAAGGGATATTTGGAAGATATTTCCATTTTTTGAGTCCATGACTATGAATCCATACGCACAGTTTCACTCACATGAATTCCACTTTACCTTCTTTTTGTGGATCCTTTAACTTAGATGACTACAGTATTTATTGACTTCTATGATGATATCATATTTTCACATAGTACTTTCTTGATGTGTCTGCTTGAGACAATTTAAGCTACGGATTTCACTAACTTGTTTTTTATTTGATTACTGAAAACACGTGATTTTTTCTTCATATGCTGACTTGCTCTCTTTCCAGTTAGTCCACACAGTTATCTAATATCCACAAAGTACAAATATTTACCTTACCAAGGAATCCCAGTTTTACTCTTTCTAGCAACCTAATAGAACATCTGGGTTTTTTTGTACAATAGAAGTAACATTAAAATTTTCTCAAACCTTGTTTTATTTATTGAGATTGTTAACTGCAATCTTTCTTTTTGCTCTCTACAATGGTAATGAAATTTAAAAACTTCAGTGGAGAAAACAAGATAATTAGTTGCAGATGTTCTTCATCAGGAAATATGATGAATTGGTAATTACTGACACAGACTTTGTCTTGAGGAAAAATATACAGTGTAGTTACAGATGCCAAGAACACCAAATTAAAGAATGGCATCTTCTATATTGAAAGTAACACAAACAACAGTGATCTGATTAACCTCTGTGCCTCATATATTGAAAATAAAGAAATAATAAAACATCTTTAAATGACGTTAACATTCAGATATTGGCAGCTTTTTATTTAACTACAGGATAATTTATGTACAACACATAGAAGTTTTTCAATTCTAAAAATGTAGAAAGTAAACCTATCTTTTTTCTAACAAAAGAAGTTGATAAACCCTGGTAATTAAAATATTTGTTATCCTAAAGGATTTTACTTATTATGAGTCAGCAAAAACAACAGAGTCTTTTGGATTTCAGAAAAACAGGACACTGAATCATAAATATTAATGAAAGGACATTTTCACTGATGTTCAATAATGTGTTGAATTCAGGAAAGGAGAAAAAAAAATTTATAAATTACATCATCTATACACAGCATGCTCCTGGGTATGAGCAGTAGCTCCATGTATAAGAAAATTACTGCTAATCAAGAGCTCTGTAGGACTCTAGTGATTGTGATCAATAAAAAACATATTTACATCAAAATACAGCCTCATTAGCTATAAATTTTTTAGCTGCCCACTGGATAGGTGGTCCAGAGGCTGATTCTGCTTAGAGCCCAGGCAATTCATGCACCTTTGTCCACATCTTGTTATTTAGTCCTTTAGGCACACGGGTAGTGCCTGTGCAATGCTAGAGAACAACATTGCTAGAGAACAACAGAAAGACAGTAAGCCTAAATTGGGACTTAGTCCATGACTCCTTAGAAGTGGTGAGTTATCTGTTCTGATGACAAATGCATGCACATCCCTGAGTTATGTTGCATATTTTGCCTGACCTAGTCAAGTATGCATATGATCACCTTACATAAACATTACACAGTATATGAACTACAAGAAAATTTTTTTCATTTTTCATTTAACTTAGATGACTCCACCTAACACTCTCCATGTGTCTCCATAAAAAGCAAAGTTAAAAAATCAACAAATAAAAAGATATATTTATTTTTTAAAGTTCTGTTTAAAATATTTACTACAAGCTTGTGTCAGAGAAAGGTTTGCTACCTAATTTTCACACACATAATTCAGAAACTGTTGGGCCTTTTGAAGTGTGACTGCCACTTTGAAAACTATATCAGATTTGCCGATCTGGGTCTAGTGCTCTAAACGAAAGTCACACTTCAAAAAACTCTTGTTGCCTTTGAGGTGTTGCAGAGCTCCTGTTTCTGTTTAAAGTTCGTTACCCTGCTATATCTTACATCTGTCCCCTTTTACTACATTGTGTCTACTGATAACCAAATAAACACATGATAATGTTCAGGACAGAGTATATGTGACAGCTGTGAGCTCTTCTGTTCAGGAAAGCTCCACCACAAGATACGGTAGAGTCATATAAAGGGAAGAGGAAATAAAAATTATCTTTCTAAGGTAGTGTTTTAGTGAAATACATGTACACATACAGACTATTAAGAATTTTCACCAGATATGTTTAAATCTAATAAACAGCAAGACTCAGACTATAACTTAGTCTTTTTTATCACTCTGCATTTGCAGTTGTTAATGTCAAGAGAAATAGAAAACACAATTTTAATAATACTGATTCTCAGAAACCCTGGTGTATTTGCAGCCAACAATCCAGGCTTATATTATGCCTCCCCTGTGAAATAGAATACATACAGCCTCAGTCTTACCTGCCCACAGACACATCTAGCAGATTCACTGCATAGAAACACTTGAAAAACTTTCTGCATTTTACTGTACAATAATAATTTTATGATTTGTATTTCCCCAAGATGTTCTCACTCCCAAGCTTCAGAAGTTAAACAGAAACCCAGACCAAACCAAATCAAACCAAAACTCCAAACTAGTTCATGTATAAAAGCTGTATGTTAAATATATACTTTTCCCTGGATATATTTATTTACAGCATATTTCCAGAACCAAGACAATTATAAAAAGAATAAGTAAACATCTGAACACAGGCAAACAACAGAAATCCAACAGAAGTGGAACACTTCTTGCAGAGCATGATCATAATGGCCAGTTGTTGAAATACATTATTACTGTAACTTCTTAATCTTCCCAAAGGTTTTTGCATAACTATTAATTATCATTCAATATTGCTAAATTAGATAATGTTCTCTCTTTCCTAAACTGGCTCTTTATATTTGTCATGACAACCCCAAGGCAGCAACCACAATAAACCACTAAGCATGATCAGGGTACCATGACAGTTCACAGTGTGTCAAAACCCTACAGGTATATTCTCCTTCTTTTACCCTGATATTCCTCCTCCTGAAGCCTGCAGATGCAAAGAAATCAAACTCAATCACAATACTGGAAACACTTTGAAGATTTCAGCTTCTAAAAAGTCAATCCCTAGAGCAACCATCAATTCTTTGAAGCCAATTTATAACTGAAAAGCATATGAATTTAAGAGGAAAATTTTTATTGTAGATGAACAGAAAGCCAATTAGAGCCCATGGGCTTATGGGCAGCTCTTGCCCAGGCAGTTTTATCTCCATCTCAAGCCAGGATGACATACTCTGGTAAGTCGTCCTTCCCAGTAGAGTAACACTGGATGAGATCATGATGCCATAACACGACTCTAAGTGCCAGCACTTGCACATGAGATTAAGATTGTTATGTTTAAGTGTCAGTAAAGTAGCCATGATGGTATTAAACTCTATGCTTGCCCTGATAAACTGATAAGCAATAGATAAAAGCAATTAACATCTTACTCTGTCAGGTTTCTGAATGTGGCAACTGGGCAAAAGCTGGAGATAAATACATAAATAATAAGGAAGTGTCTCTTCAACAGAAAAGAAAGCAATTAAACAAAGTAAATAAAGGAACATCCCTTTATTCATCAACTATTTGACATCCCTAAGAAAAAAGAATATCATCATGTAAGAAAGCTGAGAAAAATATAAACACTCTATCCAAGAGGATACTAGAATTCAGTTAAAAGCAAAACTTAATAGTCTTTTCAGCAGTAGTTTAAGATTGGTGAAACAGAACAGTTGCTTTTTTGCATAAATTACCAACAAAACTCTATAGTAAGCCATTTGTGTTAAACATTTGCCTTTTAATTCCTTAGTAAAAGGGGAACATTTTTCATAACTGTAGAGAAGTATTTCAATCAGGAGAAATGGGATTCGGTACATAGTGAACTGAGGCTACAGCACTGCATGATGCCACTCATGAAAATAAAGGTCCTGGTCATAAAAGCAAGATTTTTCAAAACAGGAAAAACATAAATCCTGCAAAAACATGACACCTCACTACTTCTCCTCTCCCTAGGGAATGTATGTGCTTTTCTACTTGTAAAAAAACTAGTGGAACTTAGTTAAGTGTAGTGAAGAAAACTATTACAGCAATCATACTGTACTATACTCTGCAAACTTTGGTTTAGAGAAGCGATCTTCTCAGTCTAAAGCCCTAAGATCTGTCATCACAAAAAATTGTTTATTAATATATTTAGTATATAGCCATCATAAAAATCTAGGATATATCTGTTTCAGGCAGACATCTAGCTTACAACTTGTACATTTACACTGTTTGACAAAGGCTGTGACAAGAAGAAATGAAAGAATCCCAGACTTAAGAAACAAAGCAGAAGCTAATTCCGGAGAGTCTTGTTACCACTCAACATCTACATCCTGGCTGCTCATAAAACACTGTCCCAGTTGTAGCCATGCAGCCCACAACTCAGGCCACCTTTAGCTCTCTCCCAGGTACCATAGCTATCTCACAGTTTGTCTGTAAACTACCTGTGGGTAATCTGTCAGGAAAAATCTCTCCCCAGGTGCTAAACCACCTAAAAGTTTGGAAAGGTAATGAATGCTTCAGTAGACTTAAGCAGAGCACCCTGTAGTGTCTTCGCCTGCGTGATGAACTGAAAATTTGATTCTGCTTGGTAAAAGGCTTGCTGCCTGCACAATGTTTAACATATAATCATCACATTACTAAAAGTCTTGAAGGTATCTATGTAGGTAGTCATCTATTTTAGCAATACTGGAATGCAAGAAAATCATTTCACATTATAGAACTGAAGGTAACATCTCGTGACACCTCTTTTCCTTCTCGTCTTTTTAGAATCAATTGGTTTTCAGTGCTTTGTAAAGCTCTGTCTTATCTAACATTTCCATTTCAAGTCTTTCTTGTCCAAAATTTTATTACCAAAGTTATGAATAAACTATTTTTATTTAGCGTGAAATATCTATGCCTTATTTACTAAGAAAGTAATGTGTTCTAATGTGGGAGAGAGTAAATGGACATCTAAGAAAAGTACAGTTTCTTTAAATTTTTGAGTAATTTTTCAACTGCATTCAGTGGAGCGAAAAAAAAGACTACATTAATTAAAATGCAGTGACAACATTCCAGTGTTCATTATCCCCTTTTAGATCTTCTTTGAAAAAAACAAAACCACAAACCCCAAACGAACCCCAAGCATTGCAGTCATACCAAAACAATTTTCAGCCAGAAAAAAAAATCAAGCATGAGAACCGTATGAGGACACTTTACAAAAATACAGGGGGTAAACCAGCTATCCCTTTTTTGCACTTTATATATGTGTACAAGCAAGCCCATAACTGCTGAAATAGAAATACTTTAAAATATCCTTGCCCTCTGATCATGTTGGGTTTTACATAAAGTTTTACCTTCGGTTTAGCCTCAGGAAGCCAATCAACTTGATTTGCATTTTTTTTCTACAAATTGTGTGGAGACTTAAAAAAAATTATTTGTCTGTTATTAGGTAGCTTATATACAACAATATGAACATATGTGCATGCAGTCATCACTAGAACTTCAGATACATGTGTCTTAAATTTTAAATATATATTAAAAGTTTTATTTCTTTTGAATTATTCTCTAAATATCTCCTCTGTAATAACTGGATGGTATTTCATAGATATCTTTATAAAACATTTAAAAGTAAATCTTTTTTTGGTTATCAGAGAATTAATGATGTAGTAGAAGGAATTATTTATATGAATGATGTCTTCTTCACCTTTTCTCTCTGCATTATCGTATTTTATTTATCTATTGATGAAATGTCCATATTAGGACTACTGTTTTCTAGGATACTTGAATCAAAAAGGTGAATTTTACAAACTTGAGCTTTGTTATCTGAATGTGGTCATCTGGACTTGTTATGGAGTAAGGGAGAGTTTCACATACAAAATGTTTAAGATTTTCTTTACGTTCTTCCATGAATATTTGCTGTAATTTGCAATATTGCCAATTCTGTGTGATCAGTCAATGAACCTCTGCCATAAAACAAAGCTCAGAGAAGACACACAAGGATGATGAATCCAAGAAGCTCAGGAAAGAATTCCAGAAGTAGCCACAGTTATCACATAGGAAGCTGAACTCATCTCAACACCAAGGGGACCAGTATGTGGCCTTTATTGTAGATAAATGGCTGCATCAGTTGAGGGTCAACTGGTTATGTAAATGGACTTCTCTAAAATAATCAACAGAAAGCACTATCTTCCCACGCCAGACAGACCAGCATGGGGGAGTTGTATGTGTGGCTCAACCCAACAGTTACAAATACTGATCAAACAGCAAAAGTGACTCAGAAGAGAACAACAGCTTTGAGCTGACTTCTACCTATTACCAGAATGGTAATGGGAATTGTGTCCATGAAATGATTTCACTGTATAGTGTGATTGCTATACTGTGATTGCATTGTGATTTCAGAATATTGCTGTATCACTTTTCTAAATTAAAATCCCAGATAATGTCTAATATCTTCAAACAAGTAAATTTGGTGCTAAACAATAAACCTTCCTCATATATAATATCTAAAAGAACTTGCCTCTGACATTCTGAAAACTCAGTAGTTGAAATTCAGTAACTCTCTCAGATTTCTTCTATTCTTTAGTAACTGATGATATTATGTAGGCATGAGTGGAGAATGTTAGTTTATGTTGGGTCTCTACTAAAAGGACAGAACATGGGACCACAATATGGATACAGTCAGAGTTTCAAAGCATCTGAATAAAACTACTGTTCCAAGGGACTGCAAAATGTTCCCAGGCATCTCAATTGCATTGGTAAACTCTTAGGAGTAACAACATTTGAATGATTCAAACTCAAAAGCTTTTTCCATAAACTGAACTGAATTTCTGTTGAGTTGAAATATTCTTCTATGGTAGTAATGTCATAAATGATTCCCCATAGCTAAAAAGTACCAGGTGGCAACTTCTCTAGCACCTACTGCACTATTTTCAGTCAAGAACAAAATTCACACTGGGACTCAGATGAGAAATGTGTGTCATCAGTCATACTTTCCATCAGACCTGTTAATGTGGCATGGCTAACCATGTTGGAAAGCTATCCCCCCACTGTAAATTTTGCTAAACTAGATCCCAGGAATGCCTACAATTTTAGGAACTTTTAATTCCAATAAATAATCTGCATCTTGATACCTAGATCCAAGGAGATTCCTCCTCCAGGATGGACCTATCAATCTGTATAGCTGGGATTCCTCTATCCTAACTTTGGTTTCTGACTTCAGATGTCTGTCTCAAAAATCAAGCTTCAAAATCCAAACTTCTTTTGAAGTGAAAAGATCTAAACTATCAAAATTTGACATAGAAAGTTGGTATTTTTGTGTAATTTTAAAATATTAAGAAATCCAGATATATTATTCCATCCATACAGAGCTTTGGAAAGTTTTGCCATGAGCATTACAATACTTGGAAACTCTTTCACATTGAGGTCAATATATCGAACGTTGTCTCTGGTTGATCCAAGTGAAAGTAATGTAACTTTCCCTTCAGTTCTTACACTGTAACACTTCATGCAAACAACAAATCTATTTTGTATTAAATAACTGTTACAAATTTGCACTAGAAAGCCTACCTCAAAGGCTAGTATTTCATTCTACTGTGTGGTATGACAGCAGAGAAAGATATGTTTTCTCTCCAAAAGAACTTACAAACTACGTATTAAAAAAGAGGCAGTAAATTCAGAGGGACAAGTCAGAGATGACTTGTGACAACATGTCACCATGACAACATGACAGATAATTGCCTTCAGCTACATAATGCATAATCAATTTTCCTGATAAATCAACTGGAATGGGAAAAGACAGACATCACAGCCACCTGCATTGACAAACAAACAGCAATTCCAGGGGAGAGCTCAATGATACACTTTCATAGAGTAGAATCTAGAGCTTGCTGAGTCTGCATTCTGTATTGTGTGTGCTCTCCTTCAGTGCTTTGATTGCTACCTCTTCCTTTACAGAGTTGTGGACCAGCAACATAGGCCATACTCTTATGTCAAAATAACACTGTGACTCTAAACACAGAAAATACATTCCTCCTTTTCCTGATTAACATTAACGTCTTCTTTTCAGCAAAATGAAGCAGCTTAGAAAAGTGCTTTAAACTGCAAGCAGGAAAGCAAGCAAACAAAACAATGGTAGAGATATGAACAGTAATTGACACTGATGGGAATAAAACTAAAATATGCAAACAGTAGGTACTAGTGTTATAAGTAAAAAAAACCCAACAAAAACAACAACAAAACAAACAAACAAAAAAATCAAAACCAAATGAATCTAGGATAAGAAATGCAACAAGACAGAAGTAACCTCCAGATTTCAGTAATCTTCTACAACAGACTGACATATCAATTAATTAAAAATATGTGTAACACTTAAGTAAAGGAATTGTGTATTAAAATAGCAGTGAAGAATATAAGAACAAATATATTATTGCAAGGCACATGAGCTTTCTGACCACCATGAGAATTAGTCATGCCTGTTTGTGTTTACGGAGACCTGGGCAACTGCAGCACATTCTTCTACAGACCACCAAGGGCTGTAAGTGGAAACTTGTTACACTTCTAGGGTAAAGGCAAAATCACATGCTCTGACTAAACCTACAGTACTTACACTTCCTCACATAGAAAAGTAAGTATTTAAGAGTGAGAAAGTTTTATATGTTTAGCAGATCACAGGATGCTTTGCTTGAAATATCTTCATAAGGTTTCTTTCTTCTCACTTGTCCCAAAACATGTTTCTTTTTGTTCTTTATTTTCAATTGTTAAATATTTATCTTCTTTCTAATCATCTGCCTCTTCACGCTTCTTCCTTACCCTATAATTATGCCCCACTGTGTAATTATGTCTTTTACTACATAAAATACAAAACAGAGAGCAATGGAATAAGAAGCCAGTTGATGCTAATAATTTGATATTGTTGGGTCTCTATAACATCTAATCTGAAAGATGGACGTATCTAGATGAAAAATTAATATTTGACATACATAAAAAAGTAGATATAAGAAAGATCAAACAAAAAAAACTTATGAATGACAAACTTTCCTAAAGGTTTTTTTTCTTTTGATGGTTTTTCGTTTTGTTTCAGTTCAGTTTTTTCTGGAGTTTTTTTTGTGTGTTTGTGTGTGTGTTTTTTTTTTTGTTTTTTTGTTTTTTTTTTTTTTTGTGCTTGTTTTATTTACCTAGATTAAAAGGCATCTACAATTTAATCAGAAAAAGAAGAGAGTTGCAAAATTCATTGTATCACTATCCAGGTAACTTTTAATAGGCTTACTACATATGAATGAAAAAGCAATGGTGCGATTCAAAGGTCAAGTGGAATTCAAACTCTACAGAAGGATCATATTCCCACTTCTGTCTTTTTCCAAACATAAACCAATTTATATTGCAGCAGCATGAAAATATAAATGCAGCATTAAAAGACATGTTCCTTTTAATCAATTTCTTTTAATGGACTCAAAGAAAATGGCTCAAAGAAAATGAATATGTTGTATTTGAGATATGGTGTTTACAGTTCTAACAGTATAGACTTTCTTCCTGGTATTTCCTTTGGGAAACTGAAATCAAGTTAATCCTTGCCTTAGTATTATATTCCATCATTATTTTATAAAGCATTTATGCATTTTCAAGCCAGTGACATCCTTGAGGCACTGAGAAAACTCAGACTATAACCTTTGGTGTAAGCTTTTTCCTCTGATCTGTCACTTGCAATATCAGTATGCTTTCCAATTATTCTTAACTCCAATCTGCTGTAAGCATGAAACAAGTGCTTAAGTAATATTGACCTTTGAAATAATTCCTTTTCTTTCTTGGGGCATGTTTGTTTCTTCTTCTAGCAGACAACTATTAGCAATTTAATAAACCAGAATTATTGGCTGGGGAAACAATTACAACGAACTTTCTATCCACCACTCAAAATGTCATGTATTTGTATATATATACATAGTTACAGTAAAAGGGCTGTATTAGAAGAGTGCAAGAGTGTTATCTAGGTGCCAGTAGCAGGATTATTGTTGTCTATAAGCTGAACTCTTACCAAGTTGAGAGGTTGAACTAGTAGTTAGTGTCTTTCTCTTAAAATATTTAATTAAGTGCAATATACAGCTTGGTGTGACATTGAGTATTTCACTGACTTAGAACTAATCCATAAGTCTAAGGAGTTCACAGGTATATTTGGTAATACAACCTCTATAAATTCCCAAAACCAAAGTGGAATGAATAATTTTCTCATTAGCATGTTAGATATACCTTATCTAGAGCATTGAATCTGGGCTGAACACAGAATTAGAAGTAGAAATGTTCAGACATAACAAGTGTCACCTTCCATTCATAGTTTTGTGTGTTGAAACTCAGGATAAATTATGAGGGGGCACCTCACTTTCATCCTCCCTGAGACATCTTTCCTGTAAACTTGGCATCTGTCTTTTCAGTTGGGAGAACTGTGCCATTGAAACTTCCTTCTCCACTCTTCTCATCCATCTCAGTTCATGTCCCTCCCACAGAGCCACCAGTCCCTGTTCCTACTGGTGTCTCATCCTCCACCTGCTTCCAGACTCCACGCTAATGACTCATCATTATTTCCCCCCTTCCAGTCCTTGGTGCCCTTTTCAATTTAATTGTTAGTTTGTTCTAGTCTAGGAACTTTTCCCTTTTGCACAGGGAGAGCTTTCTCCTCTGACTTCCCTCACTTCCAGCAAAGGTGTTGCGACAGCAAGAAAGAAAGCCTCCCAGCTTCACTAAGCAAAAGCTGTTCACCACAAACACAGCATATTTCTAAATACAGAAATAAACTGAATCTGAGTTGATTTATTTTTTCACACACCCTGGGATGGATGATGTTCTTTTATTCTTTCAAAGGAATTTGCCAACTGTCTTTTGCCAAATGAGTTATTTCCCAGTCATTAAGTGCTGGTGGCTCTTCTGTATTCCTCTTTTCTGAGAAAAATGCAAATTCCAGAAGAGTAGTAAAGGAAAGTATTTAGAAGCATCATTGCTCTCTACAAAACTATGCATTAAATCTCGGAAACGGAAAGATTTTGTCCCACCTGTTTTCTGGTGGTAGGGCTAAGGTTTTTCTCAATAATAATACAGAGGAAAAATGTTACCAAATCAATGAAAATCTCCTCTTCTCCCCAAAGCATAGT
Organism: Chiroxiphia lanceolata; assembly: GCF_009829145.1. Taxonomy (NCBI): domain Eukaryota; kingdom Metazoa; phylum Chordata; class Aves; order Passeriformes; family Pipridae; genus Chiroxiphia; species Chiroxiphia lanceolata. The sequence continues at coordinate 40,863,467 of NC_045641.1, forward strand.
TCTTTCCAAATCTAGATCTTCCTTCTGTGGCTTGAAAGCCTCCTTACAGAAGACCTCAGAAGCAGGTGGGAAACAAAACAATCAACCAACCAACCAACAACAATAACAAAAAAAAAGCAGAAAACCAGTGGGGAATTCTAGAAGAAAACATAAGATAGAGGTAAGTACTTCTCAGGTCCTTTCTTGAAAGAACATGGAAGCTGCTTTTAGATGTGGTGTATGCAGAAGAGGGAGAAAGCCTCTGGTGATTAACTTTTCTTCATTTGGTGGCTCAGAGAGAGAGGTCTGAAAGCTGGACATTTTCATCTCAACACTCAGCCCTGTTTGTAGCTCTATGTGTGTGGAGTATGCTCAGACCACAGCTGCACAGGTGCCTTGGGCACTGCTGCCCTGGTGCTGGCTATGGGGAGCTGCACAGGTCCACAAACAGGCAAAGGAGGAGCTTTGCCCACATGGTAACTGGTATGTGATCTCCCCATCTGTATCTTCACCTATAGCTTTGTCAACCTACTTCCTCCTCTTGTCCCGGTGAAGAGGGGGAGTAAGGAAGCTGCTGGGTGGACTATGGCTGCTGGCCAAGGTCAGTTCCTGGCAATGACTAAGCCTCTCAGTGGGCCACTGAGAGAGGGGGCCTAGCTTCAGGGTCCTCGGTCTTACACTCCAGTTGATCTGCTCAGTAAAGCTGCCTAGTAACATCAGCTGAACAAAATCTAGACCTTTCATCATGATATTTATGCACTGATTTTAACGTTTTTTCCTCTCCCAGGATGCAACAGATAAGGACCTATAAATCACCATGCTGTCATCGAAAGCAGAGCTACCCATATGGAATGTGTCCATGCCCAGCACAAAAAATTAAAAAGGTTCTAAACTTAGATAATCACCTGTGAATTGTTTCTTGCAAATCCTTACAAGCACTACTACAGCTCCAGGTTCCTGATTTCCATTTTTCAATTTTCAGTCTCTCAAATCAATGCATTGGTCCTGTATCAGTCCAAATGCCATGGGAAAGTGTTAGAATGCTTGCAAAGCTCTGCCAGGACACTGATGCTGTGCACATAACAGCATTACTGTGAGTGAGCAGCCACATACTTGAGGACCAGGACACTACACTGTTGCCAAAGCATAAATTTGCCAGTGATACATCTCCCCAGCTGAAAAGCATTGCTGCTTTCCCTTTCTGCCTCATGATTTAACACACTTAGCACAGCTGGTCAGGCAGCAGATCTGCCAGCTGGTTGCCTGTCATAAGGTCTGGAGCAGAGGCAGAAGTTTGAACCACACAGTGAGATTTGCTGGCCCTGTGGCAGGGAAATGGGAAATGTGGGCCAGAACATTAGTGTCACACTGAAAATACAGGCCTGCACAGTCATTGGCAGTGAGAACATATCCAAATTGCTTTTCACTTTGCAAGTTTATTTGTGAATGAAGTAAATGCCGGAGACTTTGAACTACGGAGTTTGGGTAAAAGCTTGACAATGGAGAGGAATTTTTTTCCTTTCACAGACGTAAGTAAGACATCTGTGCCAAGGGTGTCTGATGCTTGAAAGGGTCAGGTGACCACATAAAATGGGTTTGTAGCTTCAAGCAGGATGTCACTGTCTGGTAAATCCCTGATTCCTATAAATATTGAAAAAGAGCTGAGGGAGTTGAGCTGAATGCTTATGGAGCTTTAGCAATCTGAGAAAGGCTAGAGGTTTGCAATTGTGTTTAGACTTCTGCCTTTTTCTTCCTACATGTAGTGAAATGTTCTGAGCATAGACAAAATTGTTTCTGCTTTAGAATAAAGGCATTTGGCTTAAATTTAAAGACATGCACAGGTTATTCACATGAACAAACTTGTGAAAATAAGCAGGATTTAATCTTTGATATTAAAAAAAAATGTAAATCATTGGAAGTACAGTTTCATTCTAATATAGGAGAAAAATAAATATGCTGATATTTTAAGGCTTTCTCTCTCTCCTCTCCTTACTGTAACCCTCCCAAAATACCTCTTGATGTAGTGTAAAGAATTAAGATAGCTGATGAATGAAAACCAGCAATTTTATAAGATGCTGCATGATTGCCAAGTTTGACAAAATATAAAAAAATTTATGTTTTCCTACAGAGCTCCTGTAGAAGATGTCTATAAATATGTTCTATATCTTGTCTAAAGCCATAAAGTAATAAAAAAATGTTAAAAAATTAAGCACATTAAGCTTAAATTTATGCTTATATGCTGGAATTCTAAAACCTAAACTCAAAAACTCTAAAACTTCTGCCTAGATCAGTGAAGAATTCCTGAAGGTATCTATCTCTTTAGACAAAACAAATGTGGTTTTTCCATGAAAGAACAAGTGTTATAGCTGATGGGGCAATAACATATTGTGTTGTGTTAGCACTTGATTAAAATTAAATAATTAGTTTTCTTTTCCGTTATATGCAGTGAAGTATGTTTTCGTTTATTATATAGCACAATTTTATTTTACAAAAACACATACTCAAGTTCTATTTTAAATGAAGAAACACAGCATGTTTAACATCCACCACCATTTTCTTTTGTATTTTACTCTTTACATTTTCACTGTTGACTTTAAAAAGCTGTAAAGAAAACAAGTATTAATATTGCCATTTTTCAGAAGCTCAAGGTCATGCAGCCACAGCAACTGGATCTGCATACAAAGTTTCCTGTCTTTGTTGACCATTAGCTTGCACTGATCCCTGTCATCAAGCAATGGCATTGAGATATCAAAGTATTACAGACTGTTCTAAGTGGCTCTATGTCCATCAGTAGTGTTCATCCAGGCATATTACAATGTACTTTAGGTGTACATCTACAGATATTACTTCTTATCAAGAAAAGGTGTTTACAGAGTACATAGTACTTGTAGTGATTGTTTAAAGATCTATCTATTAAAAATACAGATAGATAGATAGATAGATATACAGACAGATAGACAGATAGACAGAGTGAGTAATGATTTGAGATATCTTGTACAAAAGACAGCAAATGTAGTAATTATCCCACTCAAAAATACAGAAAATACACCTGCAATAGTGTATTATTATTGTATGTAATATCAATTTCTCCACTTAGCATCTGCTGTGCAAACATTTTATAACAATAAGAAACAAGAAACAAAAAGTTTATGTGGGAATAAAGGTAAATTGAAGCCTATAATGGGGAAGGTGTAAACTTCACTAAGCAACAGTGTACAAATTAGATTTTTTCATATGTGGGAAACTGTCCACAAAATTGTACCTTGAAAATCGCCATAATATCTGGATTCTCAATTTTGAATACACAGCAGTTTCTCCTTGAGCTTTAGCTTTATTGCAAGCCTTGCAGTGTATTTTCATAAAGCAAAATGACATACTACACACCCTTTATATTTAAAAACCTGGTTACATTTGCTATTAATAACACTAAGAGGTGTTATTCAGGCTTAATAAAACATTTTTTAATATTTTAGACTATATGTCTCATGAGCAATCTACTCTATGTTTTCTTTACGGTTTCAGCATTTCAAATACTACTTCTAGATGAGCACCTCTAGAAGTATATTTTAGGTCTTAGATTAAGAGCCAGAAAGGCCAAACCAAATGTACTGTGCGTTTTTGACTAAATAACCGGGTTTAATTACAACTGTGTAATTAATGCCATGTAATTAAAATGCTGAACCAGTGCAATAGATACTAACTGAAAATTTGGTTCTTCTGAGGTCATCCTCTACAGTTATCCCTTTCACAATAGGCAGAAGTACAAAGTTATGCAATTCACAGTAATTACAAGAAACTAGAAAACATTTCAGAATAATGTAGCCCAGTGATTGAAAATTCAGCATGTATTCAAATAGTTTTGGCTGTAGATTTGACAGTCCTAATGCCTATTATTAAAACTATATTTTACACAAGTAATTGTGGTGTTGGTACTCAATGGAATAAAATCAATTATTTGATTAATTTTGTTTCTGATCTGTGACAAATTACATTAAGTTGTTCCTTTAGCAATTTTTTTATAATTAACATAAGGACAATGAATCATAATATAGAAGTATACTGAGGAAAAAGTCTAAGAGGAAGGGTTTTACTCAGTAACGAATAGCTACATAAACAGTTTCCAATCATCAGGAAACTAGGGAATTTAGGAATGGATAAAACACTTTGTAATTATTCATCAAGTTTTGGATGACCCTTTTCAATTATGCTGTTTCTCTGAACTGAAGCTGGATCTTCTTTTGCAATTGTTATTGTGCCCCAGGAAGACCTTGTGCCAAGAGAAGATGTACAAAGAACTTCCTTCCCTTGCTGTCCTCTCTGTAACACGCTTAGTGAAAAGCTGAGTGCAGATTTCCACTTCTTGCTCTTGCTCAAGGCTTTGTGCATTTGAATGACATGCAGATGTTGATAGGGATTATATCTCTCAACAGGATTCTTTTGTAATTACAGAATGTTTGGTCATTATTAATTATAAATTAAAAAATCATAGAATAATAGAATGTTTTGGGTTGGAAAGGATCTTAAAGATCATCCAGTTCCAACTCCCCGCCATAGACAAGGGCACCTTCCACTAGACCAGGTTGCTCAAAGCCCCATCCAACTTGGCCTTGAACACTTCCAGGGACGGGGTATCCACAACTTCTCTGGGCAACTTGTTCCAGTGCCCTAGCAATCTGATAAAACTGAAAAGAAACTTTAGGAATTGAAGTATAAAAAATCATCTGCATACGATAAACTTCCATCAACAATTGTCTGGAAGTCCAAAACAGAACAAATATTGTATCTCCTTATTGATAGTTAAGAATTTAGTTGTTTGCACCTATTTATAAAGAGAACATCTAAAATTAAGGCCTCAAAATCACTTGACAAAAACTTTGCTTATAAGCAAATAATGACAAAAGCTTGTTTCACACTCTTCATAACTGAACTGCTATTTTCCCCTTTGGAAAGAAATAAACAGTTTTAAACATGAAAGTTTTTGTTTTTCGTACTTTTATACTAGAATTGAAAACTAACATTTTTTATTAAAGAATTTAAGAATTCTTTTTAGTTCATGGAGAAATTTCAGGGGGAAATATGAAAGCCTAGTCTTTTGACTGGATTGCAAGATTTTCCACAGCTACCTACATGGGAATTACATTTTTTTTTTTCCCAAGTTTCAGCTTTGAAAATAGTCTCTAATGCCTAGGTTAAGATATTCACCTAACCTACTGCTTAAGTTGAGAAAAAAAGACCCTTCAGTGACAATCCATCCAAGCTATTTTAAGAGGGGATGATTCTTCAAATGGTGTACCTTATTTTCTTCGATGAAAGTGTCTGCATCATAGCTCAATTGAACTCCAGGTTTTTAGGCGACTACAAATCAGGTGAGGTTAGTCTTGTCCTAAAAAACATCTTAAATTGGGAAAACAGGGTTTGTATTACGTAATTTCAATCACCTACAAGCAAGGTACCTAAGCCAAGATGGCATCTTTTTAGTCAATGGAGAAAGATTGATACCTTCAGAGAGCCAAGAGGTGAGACTGACTCTAGCTTACACTGTCTCTAGAGCAGAGACAAAAACATTAAATTCGAAATTAAGATAAGAAAATCAGGAGATGGAGTTAGAAGGGCATTTAACGAGTTCTAATATTTATACCCTTTCTTGTTGAGATTGATACATTTCTTTCCAAGGAAATTTTATTCAGTTCTTTTAAGAAAGTATCTATTTATGACCTGTCTTAATGTACTTTCCAAAAAAAAGAAAACAAACTTAAAGGTCCCAAACAATTTTGAAGTAATAGCATGGACTTCTAAAACTAAATAGAAATAGTGCATTTTTCCATGCTCAGTAATTCTGTCTATATTTTTCATATTAATATTTTCCATGAAAAATGGTACTACTGCAGACTGGAATACTACAATTGTGTTGGAGAAGTTAAAGTCATGTTGAAAATCCAGAAGAGATTGGAGATTAATCATACATTGTGTATTGAGGAAGTGTTTTTCCTTTGCATAGGAAATTGAACACTGCAAATCATAGACAAAAATTTATGATATTGGTCTATTGAAGGAATTTATTCAGAACCATTCCACAACGATTCAGATAGTGAAATGCAGTATCTTCTAAGAATTCAGTATAAAGAATTTCTTTGTGTTCTCTTAAGAGCACAAACTTTCCAGAAAAAAGTCTGGTTTAAGATGAGGAATTTTTTTCGCAGACATGGAGGACAAATTCCCTTCTTGCCAATAATAAATCACAGTATTTTTTTCTTTTTGCTTTTAGTTACTTTAACCAGATTGTGCTTGTACTTTGATTATTTGCTATATCTTCAAAGAACTTATGATGATGGAAATATTTATCCAGAATTCCTTCTGCCAGTTCCCCTATAAATATGATAATCTATAGCTGAAAAATAAATTATTAAACATATTACATGATAAAAAATAGGTTCTATAAAATAGTTGCTTTACTCTGTGGTACATCCCAATTTTCATTAATGTTTCCCCATTAATGTATAAGAGTTCAATTTCAACCCAACAACTTCCCCTTATCTGAATAGTTTTGGTAAAAAAAGATAAATGACCTATTATACTACAAGTGAATAGTTTACTTCTTTTGTTAACCAGATACAATTTTTATTCTACCTTACATAAGCAATAGCAACTCCTCCGTCCTTTTTTAAGTCATGGCACATATTTGTCTAAGCATTTTTCTAAGAAAAATGAAATTACCTTCCTTCCAAATTTATTATTACACATCCTTGTATCAAAGCCCAATTTAAAACAAGGTTATGTAGAATAAATATAGCCTCTCATTGCTTTCCTCATTTTGTCTATTGCTGTTCTAGATTTCAACTGACAGGAGCATTGAGCTGGCTGGGAAGCAAAGTAAATGCAGAAGGAACTATGAATATATTATCATTATCTTTATTTAGCTGCATCATCAGACTGCATAGAAAGAAATGACAGTAATTTTGTACTTTTGATTGGCTGAGACCTCACTTGTAGTACAATATTCATTGACCCTGAAATATATAATGTGAAGTAACCTCAAGATGCACAAGCTTCTATGGGCAACAAAATATCAAATTCATGTAAGGAGGCTTCACATTTAAATTACGCAAAAAACCAAGATATTTTGAACATACATTAGGGCAGGATATGGTCCTTTGAATGTTATTCTCAATGCTCGTACCAGCAGCAACCGTCATCTGAAAAAGGGGGCAACAGAGATTCTGCTGAATGGAACAGAATTTTGTACAGTGCTACAGAATATTTAAATTACACCATACCAACAGATGAATGTTATTAGCACTCAAACAAGCTGATCTAAGAGAACACTAATGTGGCTCAACTGAAATTCACATAAAGAAATTGAAAGTATTGTTACATCTCCTGGCTCGTGAGGTACTGAGAACAACCAAATAGTAACTCACTTTGGTGTTCTGCACTGCATTGACAGAAGTGGACTCTGAAGCACTGTCAAACAGTCAGATAAGTATGAAGAAATAATCATAGCTCCAATGGCTGACTTTAATCTGAGGTCTCTGCATAAAGAAAGACCTGTTTGTGAGGTTTAAAGAAAGTAGGATCTTCTCCCCCAAATTAAAACATCTTATGGAAAGACATCAAAGGAAATTAACTTATTATGTACAATTTACCTATTAAATTTATAATTTTTTCATGCTATCTCAGACTTCTTTGTTGCACTAAACAATCATAAGAGTGGAAAAATAGCAGGAAAGAAGCTATGTTAATTTAAAAATCTGGAAGTCCCTTCAGCTATCTGAAGAATGTATTTTAGCACTGAATGCTATTTTTCCTCTTTTTTCATGACTTGCTTGTTTATTTTTGCTGAGCCCAGCATACAACATTCTTCTTTAGAAAGACCTTATCTAGTAGGCAATCTGACCAGATGATATTTCTTCAGATTTCAACATTTACTTCAGAAGAAATTAACAGCAGAAATTTTCAAAAAGTCGCAGATGTAAAAAACCAACAGTTCTAGACTAAACCTTTAAACAACTTCTTTCCATTGTTGAGAGCATATGTAACAATACATACAATGTTCATGCTAATTATAGTTGAGCTTTATCATTTCTCAAAGTAAATACTGACCTAAGCTTTACTTCTGTGACTGTTTACCAATTCAGTAGAGTAAATCTTGTATTTAGACCAGACAAGAAGACAGTATTTTTTTATTTAACTATTTTTGGTAGTACAACATAACATATGGAAAATGCAACATATTGCAAGTGTTTTATAATGAATTTACTATTACAATTTATGAGGAAGTTAAGCCTGACTGTATTATGTCTTACTTTTGCATTAAACAAAAATGTGCACATTATTAGTATATTTAACCACATTCACAGGCATGGATCCATGTCCATCCATCTACAAACCACATATTTCCTATGATCTTCACATTGTCAGTTATAACAGTTTTTAAATATTTGAAAGTTTTAAACTTTCAATGTTTTAGAGGAAAATGATGCAATCAGTCACATAAAAAAGAGTAAATTTTGAATTTTAAGCAAAATTTCTGTCAGATTTCTCTTCTTTAGATTTACACCCTTAAATATTTAAAAATATTTTTAAATGATGCTTTTTATTGCTTGAGGGAGCGGTTCTTGGGTTTTTGCTTGTTTGGTTCGTTGGTTTTGGTTTTTTCCTTTTTTTTTTTTTTTTTTTTTTTTTTTTCTCCTTAAAGGAGATTTCATTTCACTTCACTTTGAAAAGAACATTTCCATGCAAGGCAACGTCATGGTTAGTTCATATATCACATTTAGATGTATCTCTAACATCACCATTGCTCCAGAATTTTGTAAGGAAAATACAGCCTGTATAATGTCAGCAGGGCACTGTTTTAAATAAACAATACTTCAGTACAAGAAAACACACACACTATAAACTTTATCCGTATGTCTCATAGATGACAGTTTTTGATAATTTTGCACTTACGTGTAAAAATGTAGATCTACTGTATACTTTTGACTGCTGCATCTGAGCTCTATTAATTGATTAATCTTTGCTGTCCATCACTGTTAAAAGCAATATTCTCTGAATAACTTTAGGCTAAGTTTTCAAATTATCTTGGTAACCAGATAATTTCCTGTAATTTCTTGTAATTTCCTCCTGTAAAATTGTGATTAAAGACCTAGTGACAAAAGGTATAAAATTAATTTTATTGAATTCAATTATACTGAATTCTAATTAATTCAATTCTAGCAGCTGATAGGTTTAAAGTCCAGTATTTTGACTCTTCAGGCCTACTATGGGAACTTTACATATTTGGAAATGAGAAATCCCTGATATTTCAGTGCTGTAAGGCTATCTCCTTACAACTGTGATAATTTCCTATCCAACTAGACTTAAAAGACCTAAAGTGTCAAGTGAAAGAGAAGAGGAAAGAAAAATATTAAAAAAAAAAATAAAAACCTTGTGCATTAATTTTAAAATTGTCTTCAAACTATGTATGTTGAGGCAAATACATTGTATTGTCACGAACATTTACTCGCAATCATTTGAGACAAAAAATCTATGAAAGTTATGCAGTGTAAGTACTGCAGCAATTCCCATTTCACACACATTGATAAAATATTTATTCCATTCAGGAATACAGCTAATAGTATAGCATCAACTTAGTACTTTGTACCTTAGTAACTACAATCTATTAGAACTAATATTGATGAAGCTTTCTATTACAGTTTGGAATTTGTCCTTCAGAAAATGTGTATACATTAAAGTTTATCAGAGGAGAAAACAAAGTTAACAGGGAGAGAAAATTCTGAAAATTAATCTCTAGAACATGCATACATTCTTGCTTGGGATGAGAGCTTCAGCTACTATTTACTATGAACCACATGAGGGAGAGGGGGCAGATTCTCAAGGCGTATCCTAATGATAGACTCAGAAATGTCTCCAGTCTCCTTTTTGTTCCTTTGGGTTTCTACATAGAAAAGCCTTGTGTGAGGCTGTGATACATCTGAAGCATTTCCAGAAAGTGCATCGCTTATGAAATTCCATCTAGATGCATGCACAGCCAAACTACAACTGTTGGAGTTCCCAAGACTGCATCAGAGAGTAATCGCAAATAATGGCCCACATATGCACCAAACTGGCCTGCGTTTCACAACTAGGTGGAAATAGTGCCAAAGAACATATGAGACTATAATTTCAAGTTTCTGTGGAAGCACTACAAGTTTTAGTTAATTCTGTAAATTAACCTATGAGAAATAGGTGAAAATTCATGAGGTCCGACACTGATATTCCCGAGCTTACAACATATAGCAATTGCAGTTTTAACTGGTTAGTTACACTGGGCTTTCAAGTGATCTTGCCATCCAGGTCACATGAAACAAGCCATATTTTCCTAAATGCCAACATCATTATAACCCAAACTTTCTTAGGCAAGTCCCCAGTCAAAGCTCTGATAAGGCAGGAACTCCTGCCCTCAGTTATGACATGAGCAGTATAGCTCTAATTCCATGGTTATGTCAACAATAAGAACAGGGAATAAAAAAGAAACTGAGGTTTTATATAGAATTGTATCAAAAGCTACTGAAAAATTCAAAGATATTCACTGAATAAATTTAATGTGTTGATACACTGAAGAAACCCAGAATCTTCCCCAGTTCTTTTTGACTTCTATAATTTAGGTTTCTGACAAGTGGAACCTACTTAATAGAAAATAATTATAATCCTTCTCTCAGGAAAAAAAAAATCTCCCTCAGAACAATATTTGTACATATACAGGCACACACACTATACATAAATTAATAATTATTATATGCTTCATGATGATAGTCTGTAGAAAAAAAAGTAAAAAAAAAAAGTAACAGAAACCACCCTCTACATCCATCTATATCAACAGCAGCTCTCTGGTATATACATCAACCTGTACACCCTTAGCTTTGTCCATGGGAGCACTCCCACTGAAGTCCAGGGACCTACTTATCACTGCAGAGTTAAATCTACATGCAAGAATTGCAAGATGTATTCTTTAAAACCCAATATGTAGAAAGACAGACCTTGCAGTGTGTATGATAGACTCGCCACAGTACTGGTACGTGGCATAACAAGGTGAGATGATACCTCATTAAGTGAGCATTTTAAAGAGAAAATAAGATTCATATTTATTTGTTTACTTGTATCACACTGACTGAACTTTCTAATTATTCTTTGATTAATCCCTTTCAAAATATTTAAAGATGTGAATGCAGAAGATCACCATAGTTAAAATAAAATCTTATACTTACAGTATAAAATATTTACACCATTCTCATAGGAGAAATTTATTATAATAAATAAAGATTCAGAACAGTGATCACAGAAACAGAGTTTGAGTTTATGTAGCCATTAAAACATCTCAAGATCATACCTTTCTGCTGTATTGAGGCACAGAAATAATTCAGGCATGTATTCCATCATTAAAAATTTAGTTAATTAAAAAAGCCTAGAAAGGAAGTGTCTGAATAGTTCTTAGTCAAAAAGGAAAATATTTCCTTGCCTAATTGTCCAAATTTCCTCCACGTAAAGTCTTTTTGGACTACAAGTTATGTTTTTTTATTACAAGTACAGAAAACAAAGAATCACAAAATCATCGAGGTTGGAAGAGACCTCAAGATCATCTAGTCCAACCATCACCCCTAAACCATATACCCAAATGCCACATCCAGAGGTCTGTTAAGCACTTCCAGAGATGGTGACTCCACCACTTCCCTGGGCAACTTATTCCAATGTCTAACCACTTTTTCAGTGAAAGAATCTTTTCATATCTAATCAGAACCACTCCAGGAATGGCAACCTAAGGCCATTTCCTCTCATCCTTTCACTAGAGACATAACAGAAGAGACCAACCCCCACCTGGCTACAACCTTCTTTCAGGTAGTTGTAGAGAGTGATGAGGTTCCCCTTGAGCCTTCTTTTCTCCAGGCTAAACAACGCCAGCTCTCTCATCAGACTTGTGTTCCAGACCCAGCTTTGTTGCCCCTATTTGGAAATGCTCCAGCACCTTAATGTCCTTTTAGAAATTTGATATTGTGTAAAAATATGAAAGTATATGAGCATGTTGGAATGTTATACTGATTGGTTTTCAAACTAGGATTGTGGAAATCATACTGACTACTCTTTTTTTCTTTCTAATGAAGCGTGAACAGTCTGATATTTATATTCCAGGTTTAGTTCCAAGTCATTTTATTGATTACTAGCATTGAAAAGAAGGAAGGAAGAAAGGAAGGAAGGAGGGAAGGAAGTTAAAGAGAATGAAAAAGAACAATAAAAGACAAGAAAATAACCAAAGACAGAGTGTTTTATGCACTCCCTGAAATCCTGCTCCTATAATCAACCAGCTGCCAGACCTGGTCCCAGCCTACAATACTAATCTCTCTTCTCATCAAAGCTCAGGCTGTGGGGAAGGAAGATACTGCAGTTCACATATGTGTACATACTGCCCTGCAGTAAGACAAACATAGTTTAGGAAGGTGTGTTAAGACTGATGCTAAAATGTGCACATTGTCCCTGGAGATCAGACCTGCTGACAGATCCAGGATAGATAGAACTTGAGTACACCTGAGAATCCTATGCAGGTTTCAGAAATTTCACAGATCTTGTGTGAGAGAGAAATCTCAGAAACAGAACATGGATTGCAGGCACTGTCAGAGCTTTGTTAGAGGTAAAACTAAGTCAAAATTCTGAAAACATTCAATTAACCATACTTGCTCTAATTTGAAAACTTTGCATCCTGTAGTCTCATTCTTACTGTATATGACTACAATCCCATGCCTAAACAATTTTCTACAGCAGCATACAGCTTTGATTGCCCCATAAAAGTCAGGTGAAGCCCATTAAGAATCTGTTCCTCTCCTAATCCTCAGATTTCTACAGCGAGAAAAAAACAAGGCAGTGAATCATAGTTTTATTTTGTAGTAATGTGGATTTCCCTCATTTCCCTGAAGCCATGTGCCAGAACATCAAGTCTCCTTTAGATGGACAAGTTGCCCACTGATCACCTGGAAGCAGGATGAGGCAGAAGGAAACATGCCCCTGGGTGAGAGCAGAATGCAGCACCTTCTTGCACTCCTGAGAGACATTCTGCTCTGCCTAGGCTGTAGAGGACTCTGAGACACAGTTATTCTGCATGAGTGTGAGCAAACAAAAAGGAGTAACTGGCACCACTTTTATAACTATAACCTCATTCTACAAGCCCAGCAAATATGGCTAACATTGTTGCACATAGAGTTTGAGTCTGTCCTCTCAGAGAAAAACATGTACAGATACATAGATAGCTGCAGTCTGCAAAGTGTTTTGGTAGAACTGTTCTTAGTCTGGTTGTTCCTTTTAAATGGTTATCCTTAAGGAGAAGACATTGCTGAAAAAAATCAGCTTGCTCCTGAAGATAGAAGTGGAACAGCATACGATAGTGCTAATTCCTTGGGGATTTAATGCTACTCTGTTGGGCCAGCTTCCAAGCAATCTGTCTCACTGTACAGCATTTGCAGGTTTTGAACAGGTCAGGGCCATCAGATGCACTCCTGTTGTCTTACAGCAATTATTATTTAAAGTAATTTGTATTATAACTGCTATGTTATTACTTTGCTAGGCACTGTGCAAGTATAGCTCTGAGAATATTTCTTCTATGAACAAAGGCAGAAGGGAACGTTTCATCTGTGTATAAATAATGTATGCTTGGGATACATGTACATTAGTTGGATACACTTTGCTGGTTTTATTTTATTGTCTTTTCTATGTGAGTATAGAAGCCTAATTCACAGACTTCAGGAGTGGTATTTCTCTTTGCATTTAAAAAACACCCCCTATCTCCCCCAGTTTTTTGAGAGACCAGAAGACATCCTAATAGCAAACAAGCATACAGCAGTGCAGTGATACATTTACAGTTTACACACAGTTTCAGGAACTGAGGCTGCTTATGATGCTACCAAGCAGCATCAAAAACAAATTAACAAGATTTTGGGCTTTTTCTGCTGTTCATAATGCCTTGGGCAACAGCCAGATGTCAGAAATCAGTTCAGCTTCACTTTAATGTCATCTGAAAAATGAGCAGTGGCAGATGCAGCAAAACTACACCTTGAAATACAGCCCAAAGTTGGAGGATATCAGTGCAGAGGAGGTGGAGGCACCTACGCTGAAAACAAAGAAGAAGTTGTAAGTGAGGAAGACGCAAACCAAAAGCCTGTCTTTTACTATCCTCTGAAAGAATCCTAAAATTAGTGTATCTATGGGATTGAAAAGTAAGTATTATTTACATTAAACCTTACATATTCACCTCTTTGTACTGCACCAGGGAAGGGAAACAATGTGTTCATCCACAGAGTCCAAGGAGTTAAGAAAACCCAAATGCAAAAACTCTACACAAGCAAAACACAAAACCAAACTTCATCTGTTGTTAAGAAAACTTCCCTATCTGACCATCCAGGAGCCATTCTGTACCACATTTGCACCACCTGAGCTGGGACTGAAGTTCCTTCACAGCTGCACACCCCACACTCACAGTCAGACCAGGTTTCCTTACAAACTTGACTCCAGGTTTCCCATAGTAGAGTCTCAGACATCCAGATCCTTAGAATTATTTTATCTTGGTGCAATAATGAAATGACAAAATAACAACCTGAACTGGATACCTCTGAGGAAGAACCCTGAACAAAGAAAACCCTGGGCTTTTATACCTCACAGTCCAAGCGTGCAAAAGTCTCTCTCTTCCTCCTGAGTCTCTGGCTCCTACTGTGTCTCTGAGTCTCCAGTCCCCTGGTAGGGCCACAAATCCCTGCACCCTTATGCATGGGGTCAGCAGTTCACTGCCCCTTCCTGGGGCTCTTACCACCCAGAGCTCTGCCTGCATCTTACATTGCAGCCTCACAATGAGCTACCTGCACTGAATGTATTCCTCAACACTATCTAAGAATGAAATGTACATAAAACTGGTTATTCCTCTCCAGGAATAGTTCAAATGTAGATTTCTACATTTGATAACTTGGCTAAGTGGGAGAGGGAGACTAGCCAGTCTTTCCATGAAAGCTTTCATGAAAAACAGTATTAAGAAGAGCATGTTCAAAAATGCAATTAAATTCTAATTGTAAAGGGAAGAACTGAAACAATTTTGATTTAAATTAAACATAAAACTTTGCAAGTGAAGACTAGCAGACTGAGGATTGTGTGGCTTTATGTATTAAACCAGCATGTTTATCCAAAAAAGCTTTTAAAACTCTTTCTCAACTGTCGTTTTTGACACTGGTTTATAACTCAATACCCCACTGACTGAAAGCCCGAATCTAAAATGCTCCAAGAAAAATATAAGCTTTGGGAATTTTCAGTTTAAATTGTTTATTTTCGCGATATGTAATATTCCCTTCTGCTACATGAAGCATAAATCAGACCAAATTTCCTAAGAGAATGCATAGGAATAGTTATGTCTTTTTAATGAAAATAAACAGAAATTGATGTTGAAAATCAGTTGAAAATAATGACAAAGGTTCTTGAACTTTTGTACATCAGGAAACTTGAAGAAAAGGAACAAGAAGGGCATGTCCACAAGCCTAGTTTCCTTTGCTGTGCTGCCACTAGTCCCTGATGCTGCAGCAAGCAATGACCAAGGAATGGCCCAGGGAAGAAAAGGTTTCCTGATGCCTATGATCTTGTTTCTCTGCATACCTAGCCAAGCAACAAGATTTTCAAGTGTAACAATAATTATCATGCCTGTGTAAAAGTGAGATGACAGCACAGCTTAAAACACTAAATTCAAGAGCACACACTTCACTGACTACAATGAAAAGAAATATAATAAAAAGAGTAAAACATTACCCTGGCAACACTTACTCAAACAACCAAAAATTTAACATCAAAGCATCACTGGATAAATATTGGCTATATTTTTTTCTGTCTCACACACACAGCAACATGAAAGACTGCAGATCCAGACAAAAGCAAGCTTTTTGAGTACATCATAACTACAGATACAGACAAATGCATATATAAAAAATACAGAACCTAGTTTGCAAAGCAAAGGTATTTTATTGATTAGTGTAAAAATCCAAAAGGTATTTTATTGATTAGTGTAAAAATCCTTAAACCATGAGGATCTGACAACAACACTAATAACATTTTGTAATTTTAATAAAATAGAATTTGTTTAACATTATCTTGAGGCTAAAACAAAGAACACAGAAAATTTGGCAACTGTATCAACCTAGTAAATTGTCATATGACTTCATCTGTATGTAATGTGTAGTTCAAATACTACTTTTATAATCTAGAAAATGTTCATAAAACATAGCTAGAAAGGGAGAAGAAAGATATGAGCTAGTAGCTACCAGAAGAATTCACATAAAACATATGTACATATGGTTTAAATTGCATATAATTTAAACAGCCATCATGATGTAGTGAAGATCTTAGCTTTGTTAATAGGGCAAGTTTTCTAACAGTTGAGAAAGGGCAGATCAAAGAACCTGACTTGTTAAAACACCAGTTCTACAGAGAAGAAATGGAGACAGCACAGATTAATAAATAGCCACTGTGACCCCGAATCTGTACCAA
Source organism: Chiroxiphia lanceolata (assembly GCF_009829145.1). Classification (NCBI taxonomy): domain Eukaryota; kingdom Metazoa; phylum Chordata; class Aves; order Passeriformes; family Pipridae; genus Chiroxiphia; species Chiroxiphia lanceolata. Next base: position 40,879,982 of record NC_045641.1, read on the forward strand.
GAAATCTGAAATTGAATTATTTGCACATCTTACCTAATTCAAATGTAATTCAGAGTACTTGAAGTTAGAAGCTCAAGATACCAGACTTCTGAGGGAGAAAAACAGGTACCTTCAAAGATGACTCTTAACATCTGAGTGATTGCCTAAAATTAGATTGTTTGAATATAGCACTGTCATCTCTTAGCCAAAAAGCCACCAGCCTTGTTTCCTAAGGAATGACAAGTATAGAAAAGGTATTTTATTATTTAATTGCATTTTTCTTGGCAAAACACAATACTTAGCTTTGAAAAGCCATTTCCTCACCATTGCAGCAGCATCACTGCTCACTGGCAAGCATGGGGAAGGAAAACTTTAACAGTTTCCAAATGCAGTGGATTTTCTGATTAGTGCTGAAAATCATAGAATCATAGAATGGCTTGGGTTGGAAGGGACATTAAAGATCACCTAGTCCCAAACCACCTGCTGTGGGCAGGGACACCTTCCACTAGACCACATTGCTGAGAGCCCCATCCAAACTGGCCTTAAGTACTCCCAAGGATGGGGCATCCACAATTTCTCTGGGCAACTTGTTCCAGTGTCTAACTATGCTCACAGTAAAGAATTTCCTCCTTATATGTAATTTAAACCTATTGTCTTTCAGTTTGAAGCCATTCCCCTGTGTCTTGTCACTTCATGGCCTTGTAAATAGTCTCTCTCCAACTTTTTTGTGGGCTCCCTTCAAGTACTGAGATTAGCTCAGTCAGTTGGAGCATGGTGCTAACAACACTCAGGGTCATGGGTTTGATCCCTATATGGGCCATTCACTTAAGAGTTGGACTCAATGGTCCTTGTGGGTCCCTTCCAACTCAGAATACATAGATAGTTAGTTACACAGTGCATCCTATTGGAAGGGTGCAACTAGGTCCCCTTGAAGACTTCCCTTTTCCAGGCTGAAAAATGCCAATTCTCTTAGCCTTTCCTCATAGGAGAGGTACTCCATCTCTCTAATCATCTTGTGGCCCTCCTCTGGGCTTGCTCCAGTAGATCTATGTCCTTTCTGTGCTGGGGACCCATCACATCCCTGTCAGAGGGAAGCTGAGCTGAGTTTCCACTTCAAAATACAAATGAAGGAATGGTGACAGCAATATTTTCCTTTTAGTGTGTAAGGAATATGTTATAGGTTTTAACTACAACAAACTTATTCCAGCTTGGAAATACTCAACCCCCTCCTAGTTCCTCTGAATATTAAATCCTTCCCCCAAGATGTTCTATATTTCAATTGCAAATGGTGCTAAAAGGCTAACTTTAATGTAACCTGCAATATCACAATTCCACATAAAACACAAAGGTAAATATGTCTCATAGGTATTAAATACTGCAGAAAGCATTATAATTGTAAATATGCAGATGACAATAAATTTACAAAAAGGGGTATTGCCAGCTCTTAGTTTGTTGAAAACACAAAGTAATTCAACTTCACAGAACTTGAAATGATTCAATTAACTTTTTATTTCAGTGTGTTCTAAACGAAGTTGCATCAGCTCCCATATACCAGCAGTTAAATGTGTGCATAAATAGTCATCCTTATTAAGCTAACTCACAGGAATGTCTTAAAAGGAATATCTTAAAAGCAATGAAGACAGTTCATGCACTTGATAGGGGAAGGAAGATGGGAAAAAAATAATTCTTTTCCAATTTCTGTTGGCAATGAATGCACCTTGTGGGGACCCATAACATGACGTTCCCAAAAGCAGGAAGCCAGAAGTGCTAATAGGATAGTCACATCCCAAAATCTGCACATGCAATACAAGTGTTTCCCTAGCCAGTTGCCTCTGACTGTAAGAAAGTATCTCCAAGGGTGACAGTTCTCTACAGGCCTGAAGAGCTGACTCCTGAAGTTAGTCTTACTGGTATCAACATAGAGGGTGTAGTTCAATGAAGCATATTTTGGAATTAAAAAATATCTTCAGTTAGTAATGACTTAACTGATCTTAAGGTCTATTTCTCTAATATAATTTTTATGTATATGGAAAAGGTTTTTTGTTAGGATGCGCTGTGAATCTTTTTCTCACATCCATCCATCCATCCATCCATCCATCCATCCATCCATCCATCCATCCACAATACTTCAAAGTATGATTAATATCTGAGTTTTTCGCATTTATTTATTTCTTGCATTTTAATTAGAATGGGACACTGCAATTTTTGGAGTTAGAAACATTACTTAAAATTGTAGTCACAAGAACACTACTTAAATAGTAGTCACAGGAAATAAGCTCAGGAAAAACTGGTTACCAAAAAGACAACATTTAGTCAATGCTTCATATTTCAACTTAATATTGTAATTGACTAAAGTGTTTTAAATACAGTATATTATTTTTCAACAATATGAAAAAGAAAAGCTATGAAGAATTTCACCATATATGTATTAAGTAACACTCTCTCCAGACAATGGCTTGCCACATATACTTGGGTGCATCAAAGGAATACATGATTAACACTGGCCAAAGACATGGTTAATAATATATGACTCAGAAGTGTAGTGGTTTTAATCATTAACGTGACATCAGTTGTGGAAGATACAAAGATGTGAAAGATACATACATCGTATCAATACATGCATTCCTTTGACAGTCTTAGCTATTTTTAAAGGAAGTAATGGCTTTTCTAGTTTAGAATCCAACTCTTTTTGTCAACAGCTCTGCCTTTTTTGATACAATTTTAACAGCTCTTTACTCATCCAGCTGTCTCAAGTGTAATGATGAGATTAAGGATAATTGTCTATAAGGAAAAAAACATCAATGCATTTTGCAACTGCATGTGATACTGAATAATTCAATAGCATATAGTGAGGGAAATACCCCAATGTTTGTACAATAAGACAGGAATTTTAAGGAAATCATAGTTATGATTTCATGTCAATTTGTTTTGAAAACATACTCTGTTTCAACCATCATCTCAGTAAAACTTAAAACGTTTTACTTGCAAATTTGTTTAAGAGAGTTTCTGTGGTTATGCAGCTTCTTCAGTTCCACAGAATCATAGAGCTATGTCCATACTTTGGGTCTGCTGTTTAACAGTTTTTATAAACTTGAAATCCTGTTAGAAACAACCAAATTGTTAAAAAAAAAAAATAAAGGAAAGAAAAAGATATGTATGTGACATTCCAGGGTGAGTTATTTAGCTGTCAAGCACTAATGCTGCCTGTCTCCTGTCCTCTACTGTGACCCTGTAGGATCATCATTCTTTTACCTCTGTCTTAATTACTAAGAGCATTTTCAGTACAAGACTGAGAGCCCCATGTCCATCCACAAAACAGCTGAGGGATTCACGTGATAGGGAGCACAGTCATGTCTCTACCATTTCCAAAGTGCAGATAGGAACCAAAGTCTGCTGTTATTCAAGTCAATGTCCACAGGATTAAGATCACAAATACTTGTGAACTTTAATAATTCCTATTATAATTATTCCCCTTTACATGTGTCTATCTCCTCCAGAAGAGAAACTGATCTTCAAACTGGTTAGGACACTTCCCACAGTAATGGCATACGTGGATTTTCATCCTTGTCGTACTCAGTTGTTACATATGATGGCTCGGTGCAAGCAGGACATCAGCACAGGTTACGGAATAGCTTGGCTGCAGTACCCTCTTCCAGAAGATGGTAAATATTCCCAAGCACAGAAGGAATCTAAAAGCGGCTTGGATGTAATGCCTGATCCTGGATTAAAGTCACAGCTACTAAGCAATAGGTAAAAAAGAGGACCACACCGCACATTTTTATTTTACCTAATTTATCTACATAAACTATCAGCTTTGTAACCAAGTATCTTACTTTTTTCTGAAGAAGTTCTTATTAATTGTACAATTAAAAGTTGCACTTTGATGAGGAGCCATAAAAGTGACCTGGTTAGAAGAGAAAATTACGGAATAGAAGAAAATGTCTGCTGAACCACCGAGAGAGAACACAACTACCAGCCTGGGAGCTGTTAGCTTGGGAACCAGGCCTGTGATTCAGAAGCATCCCTGAGAAGCACAGCTCGCATCTTTGAAGCACAGCTGGGTACACAGAAACCAGAGACATTCTGAGATACCATTGATAAGCACAAAACCAATGAGGTGCAATGGCAACTTATTGTCTGAAAGCACGAAAAGTAGTCTGGGAAAAGGGGAAAATATTCTGAGAAAGTAAGAATCAGGAACTGTCATTGACTACTCCAGTTGCAAGAACAGGAACACAGTCTGGAAAAAAATATTTGTGTCAGTTCCTTTTGTTGTCTCACTTCTGGAGTGGTTTGCATACCCTTCTAGGGTAGTTAGGCCCCTTCTGGAATCTGCTTAATGTGCTCAGTACCATGTCTGTATATATTTATATATACACATATTGGTAATCTGTCACAAGTATATAATATTATTGATAAGTTTGCTTCACCAGCTCTAAATTTGTAGCAATACATAATATTCTATACATATACTTGATTGCTGCTATGATTATTGCTATTATTGATCACTGCTATACTATTAATTGCTGACAATTTGTAATAGCTTGACACATATTTCTTTATTAATCACAGATATACTTGTTAGTGTTTACTTTTGTGACATTTGTGGCAACCTCTAATAAAGTCAGGATTTAAAGGATAAAACCTCCATGACCTAAAACCCCACAGTTGTGATCTCTACAAACACAGATATTAAGAAAAGCAGATAACCCTTTAGGCTATGACAAGCTCAGAGTGGAATAGCTTTCCCCTTCCATTTTTGTATCATGCTGCCAAACTAAAAGATCAGTTATTCACTGTCACTGTAACAGTGACGTGAGGTGATCAGATACTTCAGTAATGGGGCGGTATGAGACTCAGAATAAATTAAACCTGCTGCTTTTCACTGTCCTGAGGAATTAAAATTAACCCTTTTCACTTCTCCATTTCGTGTAAGACTCATCAATTTATCTTCATATTTGAACTTCCCTACTGAATTGATGAGATACAGAAACAGTGCAACTGGTGCCTTCAATGAAAATCTGACTCATATAAATACCTGGTTGGGTCTGTTACTCCAGTGATTTTATGGTTGTAAGTTTCAAAGACTGAGTGTCAATTAATAGATGTGGCCTCCTCTGTAGCCATCTATTTTTAATTCCATCAGAGAGGCTTAGTGTTAAACATGTGATGGAAGAAATGTTAGTCAGAGGGAAGCAGATGGGACAGCTGATTTTTCTTTCACAGTGTTTACACAATGATGCAATTTTGTTAACTCTCACAGCAGAAAAACAAGAATACTCTGCTCACATATAGCAGTATTCATCAGCAGGCTTTTAGACAGGACATTGCAAAGTTCTCATCGAGTTTTATCACTAGGTAACCTGTCAATAGAATGTACCAGTAAAGGTATGTATCTGCAGCCAGTGCCATCAGCCTCCAAGCTTCAGGTGCTGCTCAAGTCTCCAGGCAGAATAAACTTCTTTGGTGTGTCCATCTGGAGCCTCCTGCTCCCTAAGTGTATGTACAAGCTGCACACAGAACAAAAAGTACATTTTATGACTTATTCTTTATGAGTATAGGCAGGTAAAGAGTAAAAGGAAGACCAGTCCAGACTGTACCAACAGAAACGAGACAAAATATGCTTGCCATAGAAGAACCCTGAATTTATCTGGAATTACCTAACCCCAGAATGGGAAGCAGCACAGCTGTACATGGTGCATGATGTGACAGAGGAGTGCTTGGTAACCTAGTAACGACCACAAAACAACCTAATTTTGTATACAAAGCAGGAATTTCTACAATGCTCTGTGCCATGCTCTGCTGAGATGTTAGCTTCCTTGGGACTGCAGTCAGCTGTATAAACTCATGGGGCTCCAAAAGAGAAGAAGAAATTACTAACACCTTATATTAGTTGTTTCTAAGATCTTCGATGACTCAGTTGAGTCCTACCATAACCTTCAAAACTAAAAAAAGACAGAAACTTGCATTTATAAAAATGTAGACAGAGATTCCTAAGTAAAGCTTTTAAGAAAAGATGTCAGCACTGTGAACACAGTACACCAAGTCTTTATATTATCAGATTTCCAGCACTGCTTCTTAGGATTGTATATCTTATACTATATTAGAAAATACACTCTAACTCATAATATCATTGAGATTATTAGTATAATACTATCGACTAATCCAATGAGAAATCAAATGCAATGTTGGGTTTTACCTATGTATGTAGGCTTATATTTGTTTTTTTAGTACTGAGGTTCACTTTTAACCAAGCCATTTCAATTATGATAGCATCAAATGTTGCAAATTAATGCTCTGTTTGCACATAATGATCCAGATAAGAAATAATCTCTACAGCTGTCAGAAGAAGAATAAAAGAATCTACTGCTCTAAAGCAGTTCTGCTGAACTTTAAATCATATGGAATATGAACACTAAACCCTTGCATGCTGTTTTGAATAAAGTTGTTCCACCCACAGAAGAAAGCTGCTCCAAATGTGCTAAATTCAAAATGCAGGTAAGATTGCAAGCCGACTTCTTCAAAGTATGTGATTTGAGTACTTGAACTTCAGTAAAGAGGAAGATGCAGACTACAACTTCTCAAAACCATATTATTATGGATGAAGAGTTCCCTATAACACGTTGAACATACAAAACATGGTTTTAAGGCTTCCAAAATGTTCCTTTTAGTATGACTGCATCCACACTGAGAAACCAAAAGAACAACCCAATCTAACAGATTTTTCTGTTGTATCAATAGAAATGCAAAATAAATGGAAAATGAATGAAGCTCACTCATTTTTCACTTTCAAGATCAGCAGAAGCAAGTTCATCAGTTCTGAAGAACTGAAACAAGAAACTCTTATTAACTTCAGGATTATGAATGAACTTATGAATTATAAGAGCTGCTGTCTTAGTTTTTTAACTATTTGCAATCATGTAAGAGACAAACTGCAATTTTTACTTCTTGGTAAATATCATTTCAGATTACTATTATAAATGTGTTCTGAAACCTGATTTCCAGCTTTAGGGTGACATAAATTACAAGAAATGTTCTTAAAATGTTTTGAAGGCTAGACATAATTTTAAGGGAATTTCAGATAAAAAAGTATTTAACCTTTCTCAAAAATTTCCAAAATAGAGATTTATGAACTACCAAAAATATGTTGGTGTTTAAAAGAATAACCCTTAACATTTTAAGCCATCAGAAATGCATACTTATGCTCAACATATTATTGACACTAAATGGAGATATAATAGATATCTCCAGTGTTGCTATTCCACAGATGCAGAGGAAAAGCTGTTAACAAATACCTTCAAAAGGGTTGATTTTATAGTCTTTTAGTGCTTGAGATTCTTTAATAGGCAAATATCTTGGTGTTAGAACAATCAGCACTACTGCCAGCTCACCTCAATTTTTTTGAGACAGGTGAGATGTCACCCCAAAAATTGTAAACAATATATATCCTTCTGTGGGGTTTATACTACCATTAATAGACCTCCAAAACTTCCAAAGCATGAGGTGATGATAAAAAAGAACTCCATGCTACATTTGGATTGATAACTTTCCAAGCACACTAGGACACTGTGCTGTACTTAATGCACCAGCATTCTGAAACCACACTAAGGAGAATAGGCTAGTTTAAAACAACTAAACCACTTTCTCACAAGTGAACTGAAAAAAAAATATTCATTATCCCTTTGTCATATCCACAAATTTGTGTGTATACTTTTTTCCACATCACTTCCTGACAATATATGAAAGAACTGGCATGGAAAGATCTACTTACACTTTGAAAGCAAGATCGGGTGATATTTGCTGGATGGGAATGAACTGTCATATCTTCACCTGTTCATATTTTACTATGGTTTTGAATACTTAAGTCTTTCATTATTCTTTACCTTCTGAACTACATTCTTCTGTCACTGCTGTCTAACAAAATTTTGTCTTTCCTAAATTACTTTTGAGTATTGAGATTTTAGAGTACAAATCATAGTTCTAGAAACAAGAGACATCCACTACTGATAAACTCATTTCCAAAACACGCCTTAAAAACCTGGAAGTTTCAATCATTTTTTGCAAGTACCATAGGCATTGCATGTCTCACACAGTAAAGTATTCTTTACTGCTTTTCCACCTCTATTCCAGCTTTCCCTTATTTTCATGTGTCAAATCGTTACACTGTACATTCTTCGTAGCCAGGACTACATTTCTACCCTGCTTGAAACAATGGGACCTCATTCTTTAAATTAGACTTTTTCACTGGTATCACCAATACTGAAGAGAGTATACACTACATAGAGCCCCAAACAGTTTCCATGTTAACAACAGATGCGATTATTTCTGAAGAGAACAAATGCTGTAGGTCACTATGATGAATGTATAAAAAGTTGTTTGCAAATATTATAGTTAGTTCAAGGTCTTTACATGAGGTATAACCTTAAAATAAAACCTTAAAAATGAAAACTGGCAGGGGTGGATTAAGAAGGATCCCAGGGATTAGGGATCTGTAAAAGCATGAGGCAGAAGCAGAGCAGCAGGCGGCATTTCTCAACAGGGCTGATTTGACCAGCCACCCATTTTAGAGAGCTTCAATTCTGTATTTCTGCAGGAGTTAAACAACTGCAAGGCTGAAGAATGAGTCTGGACATTTGCAAAAAGAGGAAGTCCTTTGTGTAGGTGTTCAGCTTGGAGATAAGAATTTCTGACACTAAAAATCAAAATGTATTGAACTGCAACCTTTACCAAGTTAGGTTAAGCCTGAAAATATAGACTAGGTGGTGTCATTTTACTTCACAGGACAAAACACAATGATTTTTATGAAATTAAACAAAAAAACAAACCCAAAACATTGTGAAATGCAATGGGTCTAGCAGTGCTTCTCGATTTCTCAAGTACACGAATAAAAATATCCTCTTTGTTATATATCTTATGCCTCTGCTATATCCATAGTACCCTGTACCTTCTCTGGGCTCACATACAAAGCTCAGAGGAATTCAATTTAAACTAAAAAATCAAAAACAATGTACATTAAAGCTTGCACTCCAATTTATAAATCAAACCCAAGATATTATGTCCTGAATTTCTGCATCAGTTTTATCTACATGAACAGAGAGCTATCATCAAAATGATAATTTTATTTTCCTTAGGTAGAGGAGGGGTAGGTAGCTATGCCTTTGTATCATTGCACATTTTTTTGTTGAAATATTCTTAACCTTTTTTTTTTTACTTCTAATCTGCCAGCAGTTGCTGTTCTGTAAAGTAACAGCCCACCTTTTCCTCAAATACTGTAAATCATTTTGCCCAGGAACAACTTAAACACCTGAGAAGTCTCCCATTTGGATTCATAGCCCTTATGCACTGGTACTCCTTGCACTTCATATTCTCTTGTAACCTTAGAAGTCATTTACCAATGCCTTAAAGGTAGTGTACCCTGCCCACTTCCTATTATACTGTTCTTACTGCCTCTTGCCTTTCCTAAGAATTTGTGCTAACTAAACCAATAATAAATTGTCTAACCTAATTTGCATATACATTTGGCTTGTACACACTTTGTGTACAACACATAGCACAGCACAAGCAAATACTTGACTAGGGCCCATAGGAACACTTAAAGTTCAAGTCGAGAGAAGTCAACATATAGATGTCACATATTCTGTGACCACCTCTCTGTGCCTCCTTCTCACAAGCTTCAGGAACGTCACCCTGTTTGACAACTTTATGCTATAAGACATTTAAGCATCTCAGCCACTTTTAAAAACCACATCACTCACTGTTTAGATTTTTCTCTAGCGCAGTTCTGTGAAACATACTTAAGACTAAAGGCTTTTTGACAGCTGGCAATGTGCTGAATTAGTCAGAAAGTACTCATAGTAGTTGTTCACAGCCTGTGTTTGATTTAGGGGTTTATATACATACACACATATAAATATAAATATATGCAAATTGAAATAAAAGATTATTTATTAAATAATCTTCATTGTGTGAATTTGAATTTTTCTTATTTGAATATGCCCATAAAAAAACTTGCATGTGTAGCATGATAGTGGCTGCTAATACCTCACTGAATAAATCCTCATGCAAATCCCAGCTGTAAATATAGGTTAAGTCTTTATATTGTTGAAAGGGTATCCCCTTAAGTACATATTAGAATTCTGTGTGCATCTGCTTGACTAACATAAAAACCTGTCCATATGCTGTTACAAGAATTTTTAACAGAACAATTTTATTGCGGAATTAAGTCAGACAGACTTTATAGCAGAACTATGGCGTATAAGCCATTTTTAATTGAAAATTGCTACTGGCAGCCTAGTTAACCCTCTTAAGTTTAAAACAAAATGACATAGATTTAGATTTTGTATTTAATAACAATTTATTTCCCAGCCATCCTCCTTTTGTAACCACTTAAGTCTTTCAATTCCATCAGATTTTGAAGAGATAAGCTACTAATGAATGCAGTTTTATATCTATTTAATTTGAAATACAGAAACAAGTAAGTAAATAAGAATATAGTTACAGGAATTCCTAAAGAAAATATTTTGTGGTTTAACTTATAATCCGTTTTTATTTTGGGATTAATGCAGATAGCATCAAAGCATCAAAATAAGAAACAAGGTGCATAGTCAGTTCTATTTCAGGTATTCTAGTAAAACAACATGCAGCTTGAAAATAAACACAATAGATTTTCAGGTTGGTGACTGCTTTTGAATTTTTGTGTTTGAATATGAAACTTCTCCAATAATACCCTTTCTAAATAGTCCTTTAGAATATCTGATGTCTAACAACATGGAACTGTATCAACACCATTATTAACACTATTGAAAATAATGCAGACCTTGTGTGAAAGTCCATAAATACTTAAAACTTCTGTCAATTTAACTATAAACAGTATGTACATATATGTGACTACAAACCTTTACAGCTTGACATATCTCATGCATTTCTTATGAAAATTGCTTAAAGAACAAATTCTCAAGAATGATTTTGCCAATAAAAGGGGAAAGATGATGAAAACTACTAATCTCTTGAAAATAAATGCTGGATTGGGGCTTTTTCTTTGCACCACTTTTGAAAAACACAAAGAAAAGTAAGAAAAAAATTGGTCCTACTGTACTACAATAGATAGTGAGATTACTATTAAAAGTTACTGAAAATAATCCTAATATGAAAAACATACTTCAGTTAAAAGACACAGAGAGAAATCCACAACATGCTGGTTGACATGCTTATATTTAGAAATGTTTATATTTATCTTGGTCACCAAGAACAATTAACACTTTGGAATCAGAATGGAGTCACTGTCAATGATGAAGATATGTCAGGTGGACTATATTGCACCTGTGCTGTCGATATTAGAATTCTACAGAGGAGAGAAAAACAGAGAAAAAATAGTTGTCCCTGAAGTGCATGTGTGTGACTCAGAATGTGTGCAAGAGACAGCTCAGTGAAGTGTGAAGGTGCTGTTTATACCCAACTCCTTTACAGAGAAGAGATGCTTCAAGATTATTTTCAAATATAACATATATTATTTTATATATAATAAAAAATAATATGACTGTAATACTTGTGAGACCAAGAAGCCAAATTTAGCTAATGATTTTGGTTCTTATTGTCCCTTTCATTTCCTCAAGCTACAAATGAAGAATTTCCCTTTATCTTTCTGCTTAAGTAGGTGTGTATTCGTGTTAGCTTCCTCCTTCAGGAACATGCAGTAATACTCCCTAATTATAAATGTGCAAGTATTCAGTGCAATTTGTGTGTTTTTAACATACAAAGCTTTTGGTCTAATCTCTTGATCTCTCAGTATCGGGTGCCTGACAACATAGTTGGAAATTTATGATGGTAATAGGGCATTCATTATAAGGCTGAGTCTATTTCTAGAACTCCATTATTCCCTCTGCAATAGTTTGGTCATAATATTTACTCTTGAGGGATCTGTATTGCACTTTTCTTGCTCCCACCTCCCCGTGGAAGATCCTTCAAAACAATAATTTGGAGAACTGGAGGGAAGAACGGCGAAAAAGTAGCTAATCTTATTTCTGCAGAAATTCTGTTTGCAGAATTTCTTCTCAAACCGAATGTTTTCTCTTGTTTCAATATGAGCTTAAGTTATTCTTTAAATTAGTAATTGGTTTTAGATGCACTCCATTCTATCAACAAGAAGATACAGGTAATTAGATGTACTAATAGAGGGAAACAAAAAGAAAATAATCATCATAAAATAGTGTTCAAAATGGTATTGAGTAAGTAATTTTTATTTAATAGCAGATTACAATCAACTATTTTGTCTTCTTGACATATATTGCTTTTATTTCAGGAGTATTCATTGGGGACATACTGTTGATGTCTACAGAACTCTGTTGTATATAAACTGTGAAGCTAGAAGGGCTTTATTTACTATTATAGGTCTTAAGTTATATAATTTTCTTCACAGGTTTTCCAATTTTTTGTCATCTGACCTGTACTAAACAGAAGAATCTGAGGACTAAGGAGCATTTGATTTGATGTATTCAATATGAGATCAAATTTCAGACCACATAATTCTCTCTCTGGAGCAGTTACCTACCAGTTATTGACATTGCCACCACACCTATCGCCAGCTCTTGAAACAGAACAAATGTAATTTGTACTAGTTTTTCCATTAGATGTGCTCCACAGTAGTATTCAGCTTTAAACTTTGCATTCCATCTGCAGATTTGTACTACCATGGAGACTCAACCGGTATAGTAATAGCTACACTGGTCGAGTGGTCGAGAAAGCCAGGCTGTCGTGCTTTGTGAAAAAGGGTTGTAGGTGGCACACACAGAAAGTCTGCAATATTTATGTGGAAGTTTTTGCAAAATTACATGCACAAACACAACAGAGAGGAGTAAAAAAGGGACTGTGTTCCTTCGTATTCAAACTCAGATGAAGGTAATCTTACAGTCAGACAAAGGTTGCACATTCATAGTCTCCTTGTTCTGCAATCCTTGGTCAGCCTACAGCAGTGAAAACTCAGGAATTACAAAATGGGCAGAACACTGTTCTTTTTTGATGCATCTAAGATGTTCTTAATTCTACTGTTGCATTCAAATAGGGAGTAAGTGGATGCAGTATCAAATTTATTTGATTTTTCAATCATCGTATAAGTTGGCCAGAACTTGCCAGCTCAAGTGGGGCTGAAGAACTGGTCAATTTTCTGCAGTCTCAGAGGAATTCTAAGGTTGCTAGGAATGTTAAAGGAATTCTAAAGTTACTAGGGTGTTAACTACCCAGTTAACAATATATGATGGAGGTAACATATCACTATGTGTTTAGGTATCATTAGGAGCTATACATCAGCACTTGGTTATTTCATTAATTTTTCACATCTGCTGCATACTTCCTTATGACTGTTACCTTTTTTATTGTTGCAAATGAACTCCTAAGGTAGTTTTTTACCTGCTTCTAGGTACTGGATTTTCTTTGGCAAGAGAGAAAACAACTTCGTTCAAGTGCAAGTGCCTTATCCCAGAAAGGTACCATTAACTAGAGCACCACACCCAGCACCCGATATTTAAACTGAGTTGCAGAAATGCATGAAAAAGCTTCCAAAAAAACTATCACAAGTTTTTTTAATCTGTCTTTGGCTTTCACTGCACCATGAGACCAGTTAAATTCCATTTCAGAATGAAGATGATTTACGCTCCGGTTCCCTTATCAAAGAAATACTTCAACTGAAACTGCAATTTGCTGCTGATGATGAGGGCAGGAATATCATTGGCAAAGGTCTTTCCATGAAATTTAGGACATATCTGGATTAATGCAACCATTCCTGCCCTCTTAGTTATTACTCCTCGTTTTCTGTAAACATTATTATACTTTAAAGCACTCTTTGTGATTACTAAAACTAAACCAACTTTTTCCTTACAAAAGAGGTTGGCACCTGTATTCATCAGGGGTCTCTGACAGCCCAAGTTCTAAACACATTATTACACTGTGTTTAGCCGAGACAACTTTCAGCAGATGACACTCAAATACACTATAGCAAAGCTGATAGTTATACTGAACATCAATTTCCTAAATTTAGCTTTAAGTACATGCTGTGCAGGAAATAGGATGTGTTTGGGCAGGAAATTTTGAGATGACTTATTTAAGAAATGTGTTAAGGAAGAAATTTTACCACTATTACAGTATTTTGGTGTTTTTACAAGGACACAGCGAGTACTCAGAAGTTTTTCTCACAGTAAAACAAATACTGCAAGTGAAATAGGATGGATCGCTGACTTAATGTATGCATTGTGAATCCATGTGCATATCCCTTCCCTAAGCACAGTTTACTTCCTCCCTGAAGAAGAAGTGGAATACATGTAGCATATTACAAAAGTGGATTTAGCAGAATATTTTCTAGACTACCTGATCAAGTAGATGCATGTGAAACTTAATTAAGAGTACTTAATTTAAAGCATACTCACACTGTTAGTTAGAATTGCAAAGGGACATTCTGGTAGACTTGGAGTTTGGTGCTATTTCAAGCTTCCCAGTGGAAAGGAGAAAGAAAGTCTTTGTACAGAAGTCACTACAACAGGGACTACCTATGTGTTATTCAAGTAATACCATGTTTATGCTGAATAAATACACACTGTAAAGATATTAACAACAGTATCTAAATATTATCAGAAGAATTAGCACTTTATGTATCTTATGAATGGCATTCACTTAATATATTACGCTCTAAAATCACCCTGTATCATGCTGTAGCTTTGTACATAGGCATTGCTGAATTCTGTATGGAACTTTTAACCTCATTTAATATATTATTTTTAATACCTACTAATTCCTATTGCTGTGAACTTACATGAAGGATTGTCTTTTATGAGAAATGCTTAACAATAAAAGTGTAAAAGTGTCTTTCATAAAAACAGCTGTATGCCACAGCTAGTAGTAGTAAATATGTGGTTAACAAATGTGACTTCTAAGAGGAGGCAAGATGTGCAAGTAACAGTGGAACCAAGTTGTGGCTGCTTAATGCCTGTCTCCCTACAGCTGGTACAGACTGCCCACTCTCCCATCTGTCTTGAAACAGATATATCCATTTGGGAGATATAATCTATAAATATAGACACCACCACTCTAACGCGAAAAGTGTCATAACGGACCTCTTAATGTTCTCATGGTACACTGGTCTAGTTTAGTCTTAACAGCCAAGTCCTATTCCATTCCATTCCATATGCAGCTGGAGTCATTACTGTAATATAAATAAATTTTAATTCTGGTAGGTTTGAACAAGGGGTAACAATGATGTAAAGAATATTATGGTCAAACTATGCCTACTAAAGTTAATAATGACTACAGTCTACCTTAGATTTTCTATAAAGAAGTAGTACATACCTTTAGTTTGCTCTCATCCTGTCCACAAATAAAATAAAATATTGCTGAGGAAATTATTAATTAAAAAAAAATTTATTTGCTTTCATATGCTATTTTAATAAACACATTTCACACAAACTTGTTCCTACCTGTGGTGTTCTTATTAGAACATACGGAATTAATAGGGACGCCAATAGTGTATTAATGTTATAGATACTGATACAGAGGAAATGTCACAATTATTAGCCTAATATTTAACTATATGATAGCAGAAAGAGAAAAGATATTATATAAGTTTATGTCTGTCCTCCCATTGTCTTGACAGTTAATCTACAGCAATATCTACTTCCTACCATCTAATTTTACCAGCACATCAAAAAAGTACAACTTCAGAATATGAAGATGCTTAGGGGTGGGAGTGGGGGATATTATTGGGAAAGGAGGTTGTATCTAATGATTAAGAACTAAAAATATCCCAAAGATAATTTCATATTAGGAGAAAATGGAACCAGAGTAATGAAAACTGAAGACTAGTTGCTTAGCATGGAAGCACTGCAGTGTTGTAGAGTGGGATTTACAAAAGTGTCACTTCATCACATAAGTTAGTTAGCATATGAAGTCAGCTTTCATTGCAATCCAGTTGCACCAGGTCAGATTTTTCAGAGATAAATATGTTTTTAGTCATAAAATACTATGACTTTGAAATACAAGGAAGCTTGCATTCTAACTACACAGTATCAGTAATGTAGTCTCTGAGTAATAGTTGCTTAGTATAACTGTGTCAACGTGCAATGCAGGTACAATGAGCCCACTCCATCTCTGAGAGAAACTCTTACGGCATACAGAAAATAAGCAACAAAATTTTCACTTCTATGAAGTGATGGGCAGAGAAAGATCTGCCCCTTAGCTTTGTCCTGAAATATAATTTGACCTAAAATTTAATCATACAAATCTCTTAGAGCTGTGTCCTTACCTCAGGATAAATATTTTCAAGAAAGGGGCAGATTATTATAACTCCGGATACTAATAATTTGGGTCAGAATTTATTTTGCAAAAAAAAATAAAATCTGACTTTGTACTAATCAATTATAAGCCACCCCACTGGAATCCATTATTCCAAAACGAAATTAGGAAAAATGAACAGAAAAATTCATTCTACATGTTCATTCAATAAAAAAATATAGGTTAAAAAAATTAGTTGTTATTTTGACATACAAAAAATTACTTGGATTAATTGAACATTTCCCTGTGTCCCTGAAGTATTACCATAACCAATATTTACAATACTTTGGGCATAAAATTAATTTATAACTATGAATGATTGAATAGATTCTATACATGGGTTTAACTGACTCCTAGCAGACTAAATAAGTATTAGAATAATATTCAATTTTTTAAATACTGAAAGTGAGAATACAGGCTCTCCAGCCTTTGTACTATGCAGTAACCACAACCATGTGTACACATGCAGATTTGAGGTATTGGGAAGAGCTAATTATGGAGTATATGTTCTTATTTAGGAAGAGAGATTACTGATTTTCTTTTGTCTTGTAACTTATAGACTGTCAACAGAAAAGCATAGTATTTAGTTATAGAATGCTTAGCCTTTTTTTCCCTACAACTGCCAATTTCCAATTATATATTTAATATAGGAAGCAGCATTCATGATTTGGCCTGATAATAAATATATTTATTTAAGTTGCAAACTAGAAAAGTCTGAGCAGCTTATCTTCTACTAGAAAATACTGATAAACAGACAGGAACAAATAAATTAGCTCATATATGGGGAAGACCAACAAAATAGTTATATTATCATATTAATTGCAGACCTGTGGATCTTCATTAGGCAAGGAGATAATTTCATTATTTTACAAAGAGGTGCCTCAGAGAGCGTTCTCTTTTAATCTTTACCTTCTAGGGAGAGTTGGCATTGAAACAAAAAAAATCCAGATCCCAAAAATCCCAAAACCCACTGGTTTAAGAATTAAGAATATAAAACATATTAGAAACTGTCAGTATCAGTGTACCATCACTGAAAAAGCTTCAGGTCAAGTAAATGTATTATTCATTCATTATTATGAGCTATGCGCTCTTTCTAAATATAAATTATGCTCCATAATTATTTTTCGGTTTTAAAGGGTATCATTCATAAAGCCAATTAAAATGGTATGACTAAAATAATCAAAATTCCTGTACAACATCCCAGAGGGCAGCAGCAATGACATGATAAATTACACAAATTTAGCAGTTCAAGACTTTATGTAGATTAGAAAGAGGTCATCAGCTTCTGAGAGTGACAGAATACAAGACTGTCAAAGAGAAAATCAAAACAACTTGTTTGCTGATTTTTTGGGGGAAAGGGAACAGGAATAGTAATTCTGTCTAACTAAGGCATGGAGATTGGAAGCCAAATAGCCTTAGCAAATTCTCCAGCAGAAGGTAGGCAGAGTGGAATTCTGCCAGGGTGATTTGGAGTACACTTTCAGGAGACATAAGAAGCCAGCATAAAAGTTTACAGCTTTTGACACGGTAGGTCCCGTTTCCATATGTTGACATCTGCAGCACACTTGACTCCTCTGTGAAATCAGGTAACACGATAAGACTATTTAATAAGACCAGAAATGTTCAGGGCAGAACTCCCCAACCAACCAAACAGCAAAAAACCCACAATTGCCATGGGAGTGATTTAAATCAGCCAGCAAATGCCCTGGCAATGCACAAGGGAACGCAGAACCTTGAGGCACAACCTGGTAATGGAAGGAGAAAACATGGTTCCAACAAGGGCCCCATGGACAGCAGGCAGTTGGTACTGCCAGGTTAGGAGTCTGCATAATCACAGTCTGAGGGTAGGGGAACTCATAAGTTTGGTCTTGTGGAGGACTGTGTTTCCCTGATCAGAAAAGCTACCTTAAACACCCAGTATAAACAGTGAAATATTTCCCCACTGTCTAATCGAAATACTATCAACATGAAGCATTGAGGGAATCAAACCTAATCTCCACCACCACCAAACTGGAGATGCTCACACAATTTTCTAGTATCTATAGAAATCAAACTTACATCAACTTGGTAGCTGATTTGCACAGACAGAAAATATTTGTAATGAGTTCTAAAATTTCTCTTGGTTCTAGCGCCCTTGACAGACCAATGGCCAGATAGTGCCTCCATGAACTCAGAAGTAGTCCCTATTTTGGTAATATTTTTATAAAACTACTTTTCCAATGAAAAATATATTTCAGCTTATGATCTTGCAAGGTTCTCACGGTTATGCCCTTGTTTCAGTAAATTCTTTTTTGTTTTTATTTTAACGTAATAAAATATTTTCTTTAAAAATAATTGAAAGTTTCTTCTTAACTTCTATTACCCTATGTGTTCAACTGGTGTGATGCAAATTAGAAATTTACATA
The DNA here is from genome assembly GCF_009829145.1 of Chiroxiphia lanceolata. Taxonomy (NCBI): domain Eukaryota; kingdom Metazoa; phylum Chordata; class Aves; order Passeriformes; family Pipridae; genus Chiroxiphia; species Chiroxiphia lanceolata. The sequence goes on from NC_045641.1 coordinate 40,898,677, forward strand.
GCTTCTCCTTTAAGATACTTATTAATTTGAAAGAAGGTTGTGCAGTGAAATATCCTTTGAAAAAATTTTGTCTTCAAAGTGGACTGGAGAACATAGGAAAACAGAGATATCCAAGAGAGTAGTTACCATCTCAGTACCCATCAACACTCTATTTTCTTATCTATGTATCTATCTACCTTCTAGCTATGCTCCTGTCTGTTTACAACACTTAGGTCATATGTTCACACAGGTAAAGTTTGGGGAATTACTCACAGATCAGGATTTTTAGTTTAGGAAGTTTGCAGTTTTCTTTCTTCTAATAATTACAAGGTTTACAATCTCCCAGATGCTGCATGAAAAAAAGCACAAAAACCCCACACAGGATTATGTGCTTATAGGAAAGGTTCCGTTAAGCCTACAAAATTATAAGGTTACTCATGAAAGTCTCTGCATTTCTAAGCTATATTGTGTCACCTTACTGTTTCTGCAGCAGGCATAAGCATAAACAGAAATCTTACCACTCCATTACTGCGCAACCCTTGTCCCTCTGGAAGAATGAAAAAGTGAATTAGCTAAATGCTAGCGCAGCTTTTCATTAGAATTACTGCCAATTCTCCGAGGGAGCATGAGACATATTACATCTGCTCCCAAGTCTCAGCTTGAGCTCAATCTAGCATATTTCCTGCAGACCAACAGATGGCTTTGGTGAGAGTAATATACTTCAAACTTTTCTTAGGTAACACTGAAAGGTCTACAAAGTAAAAAAGCCTGTGTTATTGACCAGTATCACTGTGATTCTTTTAGAAGGCATGTTTGACCAAATGAATTTACTCTGCAAAGACATGGTCATTTAAAAGCACAGGAATATGTTTGTTTGTGTGTATTCTACTAGCTGTATATTATATATACAGCTATTCTGCGCTATATATTTTAGTAGCAGAAATTACCTCTCAAACAACAGGACTTTAAAAAAAGTGTGCAAAAAATACATTATTTTAGTACTCCAAAGTAATAAGAAAGTGCTGTATAATCCCACTTCACCAACTTCTACCTTTTTTATTTATTTTGAGCAATAATGCAAAATAAGATTGTTTTTCTCATTTTGAAGTGAAATGCAGCCCTTCTATTTCATATTGCAGGGACATTTCCCATCAAGAGGCAATTTGTTTATCAGAAGGATCAAAAAACAAACAAAAAACTGCCAGCAGAATTACAGTGAATTAGGTTTCTGGAATATGCTTTCTGGACCCTTTGTAAAGCTCATACCCAGCACACAGGAGTGCACCAGTTGGCAGTAGCTTGTCTGGAGTTCTGCCAGAATATGCTCTTTCCTTTATTTGGGATGATATCCAGCTGATAGAACTGAACAGCTCTAGCATACACCAGGACACATAAAAAAGCATTCATAATCACTCTCCTAATAATCTCTAATTGTGGTGCGCTGTCGAAATGAAATTCATTTCAGCAAAGAGCAGAGCCTACTGCTTCAAAAATTAGGTACCATTGTCTTTTTCTTTCATTTTTCATATGGAAGTGATTTATGAAGAGTGAAAACCATTCTCCCCTCTGTGAACTCTACAACATTGAAATTGCCATAGACATTTTCAACAGTTTCTTTATTTGAGGAAAAGTACATACAGGTGTTCTGCAGAAATAAAGAAAAACTATAATTACTGCAATTGGTTTGTGTAACCTACAGTATATGGTAATTACCAGGTAGTGTTAGTCAGCTGCGCTACTGAGTCGTTTTAGTGAGCTGTGCTACACTGGAGCACTGGAGAAGGTGCCATTAGAGGGCAGCCTTGGGTTTCCCTTGTGTGTAACTCTACATGCCAACTTGAGCGTCCCAGTAGTTCTGGTATTTCTCACGGTATATAGCAAAACTCATTTCAGCTTCTTAAAGTACAATAAAAACTTTCCAGTATATATTTTGCATTTTGTGAGGGAAAAAATATGCGTAGTATGGTTTAAGCAAATTTGTAATGCATAGGCAGGAATAGATTATAATTTTTAAAGGCTTTTAGGTACCCTTTCGTTATTAAACTTTTTAATTATTAAAAATTTCCTTTGGTCATTCCACTTTAAAGTCTGAATAAAATATCACTGACACCTAAATCAGTCCTGCAGTAGTACTTGATCACAGGAACTTCCAGGTAAATATACTACAAAAAGAGGCAAATTAGGATTCCACAATAACAATCTTTCTTGAATCAATCTGAGATTGGTTTTACTATATAAACACAACATTATCTTGATATTATCTTAGGTACCTAGATAATTTAGCAGTAACTTTTTTTTCACTTACATCTTCATCCAGTTGTCTGATGGGTAACATAATTATATTATTTATAATTAAACACTGGCATTCCACAGAAATTAGGAAAAATGTTGTTTATCATACATAACAGCTACATTAGACTTAGCACATTAAATTCCATGTAAAATTTTATGCAAAATCTTATGCGATTTTAGCTATAATTTTCTTCACCATATTATGTAACTCTCTGACACTGCATTGCTTTCTAATTACTCTGCCAAAATACATTTGTCTGAAACATATGTCTAACCTTTTTGGCTATTTGAGAGTTGTTCAGCACAGTAATCTCCATCAGTTTAGTCAACCTAAAGATCCCCACTGATCTCTTCACATAAAAGGTTTAAGGACTTGGAGCTTAGGATCCTCATCACTCTTAGCAACAGAAGTTCATTCAGAGTATTCTTTTACTGTAGATGAAACTAATCCCTCGTCAGAAAGTAAACAAAGAGTTTTGCATTTCATACAGCTAAACAAACATGCACAGAACAATGACAGAACACCAAAACAAACCCATAAATAACAATCCCAGAGGGCTTTACTCAGATTTCAGCTGAATAAGTAAGGACTTTCAAAATGCCAAACTGGCCTAGACACACAAAAGCATTGTGACACAAATACAAGGCAAGACTTGAATGACAGGCCACAGCTCTCTGGAATACACACACAAAATAATAACCACCAGGCAGAAGGTGTGTGTATTCAGATCCTGGTAATAAAAGTACCATTTGTATTGCAAAAACACATAAGCAAAAAAACATTTATTCCCTTGGGGATCACACTGGCTATAAGATTTCTCATTTGTTGGACCTGAAATTCCTTAACCTTGTTTCCTAAGCTCATGGTCCACTAGTCAGCTTTTAACTTTGTCTGTTGGTATTTGTTTCATGTGACTGCACAAGAGCTTGGCAGGTTTTGAGACTTCAAATGGCCTGCCCTGCAGGCTACAAAATGGTCACCGCTATGCACCGTAATTTTTTAACACCAACAAGAATGAAAAAAAAGCCAAAAAAGAAAATCTAGCCAAACAAAAAAATTCCTAGGCACCTGACATCATGTCAACTTTTACAGTATATTTATTTATTTTATTTAGCTTCAACTATCAAAGGAACTCTTTATTCCATACCATAACTTCAACCTCCTGATCAGTGATCCCTATAACACCAGAACTGTCCAGGAGCTAAAATCTCACTCTTCTCCACAGTGCAATGAAGAACTGGGGCAGCACTGGCCTTACACCAGTCAAATCTCACACTTGACCGACAGGTGGGAGCACTTAAATTTTCAGAATACTGATTTCTAACTGTTGAGAGGCACCTCAAAGCCTAGTTTTTTCTTGGAATTGGCCAAACAGACACTTTTGAAGAAAGAAAGGGGCATGACTTATTGATCTGTGCTTGAACACCAGCAAGTAGAAAAAACTCCCAAACCAAAACTACTGGCCAGAGCAGAGTAGAGTGAAAATCCATGCCATGTGCATCAGTTGAGAAAGGAGAAGTGCTTGTCCACTCTACAAAAGACAAATGTGGCACAGTGCTCCCTGAAAGAGTCAGCATGGAAGACTCAGTCTTTACTTCAAGGTTGTTAAATGCCCTTCCTGCAAAAAGGACTAGTTAGTTAACAAACCCAGAATCTCTTCCAAACTGCCTGGAAACTGACTGCACATGAGGAAAGAAAAGGTATTCAGGTTTGTTCTTTAAAACTCTTCTTTCCTCTTTTTGAGTCAAACCACTTGTCTTGGATGCTGAGCATTCTTGAAGTCTATAGCATTGTGGCATGAGCTATGTAGGTGTTATTCAGTGATGACAACATATGGAAGAAACCAAGTAATCTATTTTCTTGAGAAATCTGAGATAAAATACCTACAAGTACCAGCTACATAAGAATTATGTCAATGAGTGATGAGAACATGAATAATAGTAACTTAATTTTACAAAGGGATTATACTTTTGTTGCTAAAGTAATTTTGGTTTAATTTTTCTCAACTAGAAGATACTTTAATTGCTTTACCTTTAGTATTTTATTAAAGAAAAAAACACTATGATACCTGGATTCAAATTTTTTCTTGTTTAACTTGGGTTTATTCTTTTGAAAGGTTAATTTTGTTCTCTAGCTGAGCTTTTTTAAACACTTATTCAAGACTCCTCATGCTTTGCTCTGCCTTCTTTTTATAGCCAATATCTATTTTTTTAATTAATTGTTTTGTACATTTATAATGAGTTAAAATTGGATAGACTTTCTGTAAATTATTTTAAGTCAGCTAGATAAATATCTCGTGTTCATTTAGGATATTCTGTGCGTATCAAAAGTATTATTGCTAAAAATTGAATACTTTTAACAACTTCTTAACACACTAGACTTACCCCTCTTTCACTTTTTTATGGGTGTCAATTTTCAAGGTCTCTGACCTTGCAAATTGCTAGAGAATGTGCTTAATTTTAAGCACAAGGAATCTCATCAGCTTCAGATGGTCATCACATTCCAGTCCGTTAACGATGTCTAATACACTTTGATGGACCTAAAGCTTCAATCTTTACAACTCACTAACAAAACAGTAGCTTCATTTGTCTGATCAAAACCATGCAGTGATAGATAAATTGTAAATGTTACACTTAATTATATTATTAATTAGCTTTAAAAATTTCAACATTATTTATGCAGATATTTTAAGATTAAAAATCAGTAATACAAGCAGCATGGAAATAATATATATCCATATCAGCTATCACATGACTGCCTTCTCCCAGTATCATACTTTTTTTCTTTTTTTGCTACTTTTCCCTTGTCTTCATACACACTTCAGTTTTCTTTATTAGCATATTTGGACCAAATAAACCACTGGATGATAAAACTAGATTACTAAAGCCATAAGGAATGTTCAAATTAAATTTAACATCAGTGGGTTAGTAAATTGCTTTACAGCTCTTAATCACAGCTGCAGTAGCTTGTAGAGGTGGTTGGGTAGTAACAGGTACTTCTATTAGGAGATACATCTTAGAGAAAGTGACTCTTACAGACTCTGTGAACCATCTAGAAGATGTACTTAGGCTAAATAATTTTTTTTTAATCTGCCTATATAGAGAAATTCAGTTAACTCTCTTATATCTTTGTGGCATAAAGGTTTTGCTCTGGCTAGCAGTAGAGATTCATTTTACATGTAAAAAAATACTACCAGCACATTCTTTGATGGCATAGCTAGCTGCAGGAAAGCTTTCCAAGCCTCACCAAGAGTATTGTGAGCTGGGAGAGTGTATTACACAGATTTCAAAGAGCTTTTCCTTCTGGTAGTAGTAATCACTATTACTTCCTTTTAAATATTACAAAAACTCACTGTGTTACTTTTGAAAATAAATCAGCATAGACATCCTGACCTAAAGTACAAACAAAATAATATTAAAAAAAAAGAAGGCAGAACAAGATAACAAAAAGTTGCACTAATCATGGAAACAACCATACTCACTGAATGCCTGGGATGGTACCCCTTGGCCTCCTATAAGCCTGCAAGCTTTCAGACACAGCTGATAGCTCTTTTACCAAGAGGATAAAATAAAATTAAAAGACTGGAGTTCTAGTATGGGTACAAAAAAAGCATGAATCACATGCAGAAAGGAAAGGTGAGTCCAGTGGCTTGCAAGGTGAAAGTTTCTGTTGTTTTGTTTTCCTGAAAAGGCACTGATATGGCCCAAAAGCTGACCTATACTACTTGTGAGCAGCTGAACACAGGAACAGCTAAGAAAGAAAACTTGGTTCACTAGCAGTGTGAAAAATCCACCTTTTATCATCTACGGCAAGCACTTACGTACATGCTACAGTGTATTTTCCGAACCAGAGTCAGGTCAAGCAGATGATATGAAGATGGGAAAAACAGAGTTGGGCAAAATTGAAAATGCTTAGCTGAGTAATTAAGAACTACCTTGTATGATACAAAATAGAGAAACGTATTTTTCTAATGTAAATATCTAACTATACACTATATATCTGTAAACATTTCATATAATATGATTTAAATATTTCAAAGAAGTAACTTCTAAAGAGGTATATTTATGACAAACTCCAATAAAAATAATTTTACCATCATACCGTGGGAAAAATAATGGAAGGAACTGGATTATTTTTTCATTCTATCAGTAACACAAAAGGGTCAGAAATTCAGGTCAATAAAACAATTTCACAGAATCAAAAAATATGCTGAGTTGGAAGGGACCCACAAGGATCATCGAGTCCAACTCTTAACCCTGCACAGGACCATCCCCAAGTGTCACACCATGTGCCTGAGAACATGGTCTAAATACTTCTTGAACTCTGTCAGGCTTGCTGCTGTGACCACTTCCCTGGGGAGCCTGTTCCAGTGCTCAACCACCCTCTGGATGAAAAGCCTTCTCCTAATATCCATCCTAAACCTCCCCTGACACAACTTCAGGTCAATCCTTAGGTCATGTCACTGGTCACCACAGAGAAGAGATCAGTGCCTGCCCCCGCCTCTTCCCCTCACAAGGAAGTTGTAACTGCAATGAGGTCTCCCCTCACTCTCCTCTTCTCCAGGCTGAACAGACCAAGTGACTGCAGCCACTCCTCATACGGTTTCTCCTCAAGGCCTTTCACCATCTTTGTTTCCCTCTCTGGACTCTCTATAACATCTTTCTTATATTGTGACGCTCAAAATATTCAAGGTGAGGCCACACCAGTGCAGAGCAGAGCAGGACAATCCCCTCCCTCACCCATCTGGCGATGCTTTGCCTGGTTCCCCCAGGACACAGTTGGCCCTCCTGGCTGTCAGGGCACTGCTGACTCATATTCAACTTGCTGTCAGCCAGAACCTCCAGATCCCTTTCCACAGCACTGCTTTCCAGCATCTCATTCCCCAGTCTGTATGAACATCCAGGATTGCACCATTCCAGGTGCAGAATACTTCACTTTCCCTTGCTGAACTTCACACAGTTGGTGATTGCCCAGTCCTCTAATTTGTCGAGGTCTCTCTGCAGGGCCTCCCTGCCTTTGAGGGAGTCAACAGCTCCTCACAGTTCTGTGACATCTGCAAACTTGCTTAGTATCCCTTCCAGTCCTGTGTCCAAGTCATTTATAAAGATGTTGAAGAGCACAGGGCCTAAGATGGAGCCCTGTGGAACCCCACTAGTGACAGGTCACCAGTCTGATCTTATCCCATTCACTATCACCCTCTGTGCTTGACTCACGAGCCAATTGCTCACCCACCACATAATGTGTTTATCCAGCTGTGAGATGGATATTTTGTCCAGAAGGGTCCTGTGAGAGACAGTATCTAAAGCTTTTCTGAAATTCAAAAAGATGACTTCAACTGGCTTCCCTTGATTTACATGTTTACTTTCATTAGGCGATAGGTTCTACTAATATTTTTACAAAATTTTGATGTCTTCAAAAATGACTTTTTATATCAAAGTACTAATTTAGATATTGAAAAAAACCTATGTATTTAACTTATATAGGACCATGAAATAAGGTACCTATCCAATAAATATTTTCTTCAACTTAAAACAAATTTTATGCTTCCCTTTTAACTTACTTTTTAGCTAGAAAAAAGGTAAAATCAGTTATTCGGTCTTACCCTAAGTTGAGCATTTTCATTTATGGTTCAGTAAGCCCATGAGATAAGCAAAGTCTCCTGGGTTTCACATTGCTTTCTGTACTGAGAAGTCTACTAGATGTGGCAGCAATGCTCTAACACACCTCCTCTTTCAAAACTACCTGTTCCCCTGACAGCCAGCCTATGAGTTAGAACTTCTGTGCAATTTAATTGGCAGTGAAATTTGATTTGGCATCTAAGTTACAAGCAGGGAGATACATTTAGTGTTCTCCATAACCCTATTTTTTCTTTCCTCCTGGACATACTCTCTATCTTCATGGTGTTTTTTTCCCATTGCAGTAGATGCCCCTGATTATTTAAAACATAAAGAATCACAGAATAAAAGTTCAGGGATTGCAGGAAAGGTGTACTTGTACAAGACCAATTAACAGACTTATGTTTGTATATTGCATGGTTAAATAAATAGCCAGATATAAAGGGATAAAAATTTACCTTCAAAGAAAAACTGACCTTCAAAAGCTGTTTTGGTATAGATCTTTCATTCCTGTAGCATTCAATTTTTCTGATTTCCTTACTTTTGTGATAATTTGGGAAGCCTGTTAGGGTGCAAATCAATAAATCTAATTGATTTGAAGGATTCCATCACAGGCTGCAAGCCTCATATGGAGCCTTATTTGTTTCCTTTTAAACTTTTGTATTAAATGATGCAATAGTAATACAAATAAACTATAAATAGACAATCCTCTGAGTTTAAAGGTTTTTTGGAACTCACTGTCAGAGAAGCATGCCAGGCAAGAGATACGGAAAGTAACTGAGTGAAAACAATCAAAGAATTATCTGAAAAAAGTTGAATGTGTAAAGGAAAACTCTCTCCAGTTGTTTAGAATAAGAGAACAAAAAATAATTTACTGCAAGTAGAATGTGGAGATCCATACTGTAAAATAAAAAGTTGCTGAAAGAAGAAAAGGAAGGAAGGATGGCTGTTGAATTTTTGAATCATGAGCCTCCACGTCTAGAGAATGTCTAATTGGCAGTAATTAACTTCTGTGAGAAAACACATCAACTCTTGTATTTTTCTGCTTAAATCATTATATTCTTGGGCTAGCAAAAGTTCGAGATGGTCAGTGCTGGAATACCTACATGACTTCAGAGCCTGTGTGCTCAGAGAGACAACTGAGGTTGAGCTGGGCAACCTCCGGAAGCAGTCAGGCTTTGCAGGAAAATTACAGATCTTTAGTTCATATATGCAGGGAGAAGAGACAAAAGGCCAAAGCTCAGTTAGAGTTGAAACTTAACACTGTTGTGTCAGATAACACACATTTCTGGATGGCTGTGGGACAGCTTTGGTGTCCATGCCAAGGAGGCTGAGCCATTGGAGAGAAGGCTGGGCAAAGGCAAGGGGAGAGAGAGCTGGGGGAATCTGAATTTAATTTAGGCCAAATATCATGAAAGTCTAACCCAGCAGCAGATGCTGGGTGAATGTCCAGCTCAGTTCATTGCCGTGAAGCACCTTGCTTTTGAATACAAAAATGTATTCAAAGAGGTTTTACTATAGGCACATGGATTCAAAACTAGGAAGTTCAGTAATATTTTTGTTATAGAAGCGGATGGGTGTGGTGTATCATGGAAGCCTCATTTGCTGTACTGGTAATATCACCAAAACTGTCAAAATGACAAAACTAGTAAGAATGTAGAGGATAAGAAGAGAAGCCTGAAGATAAAAGAAACAGTATTAGCTCATTTGCAAATGCTTCATATGTTCTGCAATGAACAAAAAACCAAAACTCAATACACAGTACCTTTTAACAGTAACTTATCCTTGAAAAGGCAAAATAAGAGATTTGCTTTATGAAACATGTAAGTTCTTTGATGTTCTGATTTTATAACCTTGATGTACTTTTCCTTAAGGCATAAATTCTGATCTGTGGTTGATGTGCACAGCAACACAAGACTGAGATTCAATTATTCCTTCATATGAAGAGAATTTATCTTCAGGTTTTGCCTCTGAACACATTAAAAGCTACAAATGGTTTTGATACAAGTTTTCTCAAAATAAGGAGATAAACATTGGTCTTAAAAAGAGTTGAATTGAACCCATTAGTACCTGTAGGAATATTACAGATATACAACTACTATTTTTCTTGTCAGTACTATATTGCAGTAACTAAACCATGTTGTATAAAGCTGTAAGGATTAATTAACCCTTCATTATTTTTAATTGGATAAACAGTATAAATAGAAACATTTTAAGATCAAATTATACAGCCTTTTGCATAAGTGTTATAATTGTTTATCTAGGTAATGGACAATAGAAAGTTGAGCAGTTTAAGAGAAAAAGACTAGATAAATATAAACGTAAAATTCAGGAATAATGTATTTTCTCACAACTACTCAAAAAAAGTTATTACAGTTAGGAATTGTATTAGGGGATCAAGGCAGTTGTGGAAGTCAGAGATAAGGCAGATTATAACTTGTTTCATACCTCAAGTAGATCGATCTTGATCAATAAACCCACCCATAAATTAACCTAATTAAGGCACTCATTGGCCAAGAGCTGTTCTCTTTGGTGGGAGAGAAAGGACCCTTGTGCCTGGTTCTTCTCTCCCTCCTCTTTAAAGGTAAGTAAAAATATGTTGTTTTGCTAGTACTACACTACCTACATATTGTCCCTCATTAGCCTCTTCATGCACAAGGACAGCAATACAATGAGCCTTACATATCAGAATATGGATTTTTGACAACCCAATGAAGTCATCCTAGTTTTTCTTTACCCAGTCCTTGTTTTATATCAGAAGCAGTTTCATAATACAGTCTATAATACTCTTTAAAAATCCTGTATAGCAATAAAAAGATCTCTTACAGCTGCAATTATCAGCAAAAACATATCTATGGAATAAAGCATACTAAAGTGTGGGTCTCTTGTCTAAGCATTAGGACGGTAAGTTTGTGTGTTCCAGCTAGTCCCATATTTTCCTACTTCCTCAAAAGATGACTATGAGATCCATTCCTATTTAACTCACAGTCCTGATATTTGCTATGCATGGATTCACTACTGAATTAATGCACAAATAAATTCAGGATCAGAATTATAATGTTCGGGTTTTAATTACTAATCCTGTTATTTCTAGTTATCTATGGCAATTATGTTTCTGTTAGACACTTAGTATTAGACATGCTTTGCATTTAATTGGACACTGCCAATTACTTTAGCCCTACAGTGGATTTTGAATTCAATTCTTACTATAGCAACACAACTGGATTTATTCATGTAGTTCTACCATTCAAAAGAATCACACACCTTAATTATAACAATAAAATGGGATCAGCATACATGACATGCCAAGAAAGCCTGATGGCCTTTGATCTACTCAGCTGTTTGATTATATACATGGACATTATGCTCTGAGAAATCTATTTTATATGCCAAAAACACAGTTCATCATATTTCAAAATCTGATCAGTAGCACTTTCATTACAGATTTTTTTTTAAAATGAGCTATTTATAGTGAACTATGGTGACCGGTGACAGGACATGAGGGAATGACACGAAGCTGTGTCAGTGGAGGTTTAAGTTGGATATTAGGAAGAGATTCTTCACCCAGAGGGTGGTTGAGCACTGGAACAGGTTCCCCAGGGAAGTGGTCACAGCACCAAGCCTGACAGAGTTGAAGAAGCATTTGGAGAACACTCTTAGGCACATGGTGTGACACTTGGGGATGGTCCTGTGCAGGGTTAAGAGTTGGACTCGATCCTTGTGGGTCCCTTCCAACTCAGGATAATCTACGATTCTATGATTTTTTTAATTTCAAGATGTAGATCTCTGAAAAATTTACCTAAATATAATCACACAGAGGAAAAAATGTTTTTATTTGAATTTATGTTTTCAGATTTTTTAAAAACTATTTATGGGCTAAAACATGGCAAAAAATTTTTGGAGACAAACAGTAGTTGTATCTTCAATTTGCTCCAATAGGCAGCTTTGGAAATAGGAACATTCTTTATATGCACAAGATTCAGTCTGGCTTTACCTATTTGCAATCAAATTTCCTCTCATTTTGTTAGCTTTTTTTAATATTATTAAGTATTATATATTAGGCATCACTCCATGATACCAGATTAGCCTACATCGTGTCCCACTATTTCTCTACATTTAGATGCCTTTACCATCTCTTTAATGTGCCTTAGCATTGACCATTCCTTAGATATTTGTCTTTTTTATTGCATTTCTCAAGCTCAGGCTCTAGAGGCCAGTGTATTTTTCTCAGCATCTACTGATACCAAAAGCAATATGAAACATATCTTCAAGCCCATCCAGAGAACAAGAACATTGTCTTTGATAAGTCTTTGTGTACTTCAATCTAAAAACCACCAGCAAAGATGTCTCTTCATTCCAGAAAGTTGTAGAGTCATTTTAAAAATAAAACTGCTGCAGTTCTTCCTCACGTACTGGGTTTCTCATGTCCCCAGAAAAGCCTCTATGGACGAGCATTTTATTTCAGATCTTTTACTCTGAGTATTTCTACGAGGAAAATGCCTTGCCTCCAACTAACCAAGAAGTCACAAATGAAGTTAATGTTTCTTGCTAACATTTCCTAAGGAATTTGTCACAGCACAGTGTGGGTAAAGGCAGTCCCTTTAAGTGGGATTAGTTTTTCATAAAACTTTAAAAGGACAACAAGGTTATCAGTTTTAAATGCAACACAGAATGAGGATCACATTTTATAAAATGGTTTTTAGACCTAAAGGATTGATAGGGTCCTTTTGGCAGTCTTAATTACACTGGATTATTTGTATCTCTGACAACAAGCAGTCCATTAACAATAAATAGCACTACTATTGTAACTGACCAGGCGATACTTCTGTTTCAGAGGGTAAGTTGCTGTTACCATGCTTACACAACAGTTGATCTTTAATATAAAACATTAATAAAAAAATCCCAAACTAAACCCAACCAAATAAAAAAGAAATTCTTCAAGTGTTATATACCATATATCACTTGATACATGATATATGTATATAAATAGTATTTAAAAACTACACTACTTTTAAGACAGAACAAAATAAAATAGTTCTCTTAAGGATTAATTACTGCAGAGTAATCCATGTTTGCTCTGTTCATCCTCTATTGGATTCTTATTCACTACGGCTATGAAACAAAGAAACTAAATTGAAATTAAAAAAATATATCAATCTATCATGTGGGATCATAGCTTTCACATCTTGTTAGACACAGAATGTTTTGTAAAAAAAAATTCAACTAAAAGTCTCCCTTAAATTTTATTGGTCAAATCTGCTAAGATACTGCATGATATGACATGTTCATAATAAAATATATCAGATGAGATGTGCCTAGAGATACCCGATGAACTAATCATGATTATGCTGAAAGATGAAAACGTCACAAAGCAATAAGCAAAGACATGATCTACAACCTCAGTCTTACTTGAATTTCCTTTATTGCTTTGTATGAAGTGTGTTTTAAAATAAATAACTGCATTTTCACTCCAAATTAGGAAGTCTCCTTAGGCAGCCTCTATTCTGTAGGATTTGATCAAAACTGGTGATTAGGTATTTCTTCATCTAAGCCACACCTCCCCTATAGTTTATCTGGGAAGTAGATTTGATAGGAACCTTAGGCAGGTGACAAACTTTACCTTCCCAGGGGAAATTTGCCCAATCTCTCCACGTCCTTATCCTCAAAAATCACAAAGCATCCTAAGGATTTTTAGTAGACTGATCCTACTTATATTTTCTCATCCTGAGATCCATACGAAATATCACTTCATGTGTCAAATCACCTCTGGTTAAATGCTATACTGAAACTTTATTTTTGGTTATTGTTACTTTTCAAAAGAAATGCAAACAATTTCATGAGAAGCAAAACCTAATACTATTGCTGCTGCAGTCCTTTTTTTAATGCATATGTAATATGGGAAACCATGTCAAAAGAAGCATTTGAATCTTAAAATTTAAATGAATAGCATTTCACAAGCCAAGAATGGCTTTTGAGACTGACTTTAATTTGAATGTAAAGTTGTTTTTTTCTAAAAAACAGAACACAGGACTAGTCCAGAGTTTCTTTTTAACATGTATTTAGTCTTTGCTTAGGCAGACTTCTACTATCAATAAATATGAGGGTGCTTACAGGCTAACTGTGAGTTTAAAGACCTAGTTTTCTTAGTTACATTGAAGTGGGTTCACAGAATCACAGAAGGGTGAGGTTGGAAGGGACCACAGCAGTCCCAACCACCAGCTGGTCCAACCTCCCTGCTCAAGAAGGATCATCCCAGAGCACATGGCACAGGGTTGTGTCCAGATGGTTCTTTAGTATCTCTAGTGAAGGAGACTTCACAACCTCTCTGGGTCTCACACAGTAAAGTTCTTCTGCATATTCTGGTGGAACTTCCTGTGCATCAGTTTCTGCCCATTGTCTCTTGTCCCAATGCCTGGCACCACAGAGAGGAGCCTGGTTCCATTCTCTGGACACTTTCCCTTATATACACAGATGAGATCCCTTCTCAGTCATCTTTTCTCAAGGCTGAACAGGCCCAGGTCCCTCAGACTTCTGCCGTAAGACAGATGCTTCAGTCTCTTAATTGTCTTTGTTACCCTCCACTGAACCTGCTCCAGGGGCTCCATGTCTCTCTTGTACTGAGGAGCCCAGAACTGGACACAGCACTGCAGATGCAGCCTCACTAGGGCTGAGTAGAAGGGCAGAATCACATCCCTCAACCTTCTGGCAATGATCTTCCTAATGCAGCCCAGGATACCAATGACCTGGTAGATTTGTAAGAGTGAAAGAACACTTCATTCTCTAACTGCAAGTTTACAGGTATTTCAGTGTAAAGCCCCGTTTGTTATGGAGAACAGTACTTGCCAAACAGTCAACTCGCCTTTTGTTCTCTTGACTCCACATTAAAGAGTGCCCCAGAAGTCACCAAAGGCAGATGTCACCAAACCAGACTATTGGGGATAATAATTTGGGGTCATCAGGTCTTTCTGAAGCACTTTGGCCCTGTCATCAGTAACTTCCTCCCTCTATTTCTGATCTTGATGGATAACTATTTGCAGCAGCTCTGTTTAATGCATCTTTGGTGCAGTACATGGGGTGAAAATGTCTCAGGAGGCTAATCACAAGTTGTTTCTAAATGAAAACTGTGACATTTAAAGCAATAGAGAAAGTCATGTAGTCAATAGTTCTACTCCCTTCCCCTCACATCTTCAATCTAAACACATTAGATGATCAAAGGATAGGAAAAAGTGTATTTTAATCTAATTTTACCTCTGTAGAATGAAGTAAAAAGAAGGTCAAGTAAATTGCCGGACTTTGTATGGAAGTTTGTAACAGTTTTTCAGTATCACAGCTGAGTGGTTCAATTTAAATGACTCATGAAATCAGTCTGTCTAAGTAAAACGAAGTTCAACCCTTTACTTTAGATACTTTGACACTTTCTCAAAAATATAGAACAATGTATTTTCTGATGTCCCTCAGTTTAGTTTGTGTGCATGTTACAACTGAGACCAGCAGCAGCTGCCAGAAGCTTTGTGTTCTTTATTGTATTAGAGTTGAAACACATAACTTCAGACCTCAACAGTAAATTGAGAATAAGTATTCACCTGAAATATTAATAGTAGTGCCTGATCCTTGTCCCAGCAAAATGGTGCCCCACTTCGAGGCCATCCTCAAGAAGCAGAAAAGGCTATTTTTCCAATCTGTTGCAATAATGACAGTTTCCATGGGTGATCAATGAGATGGAAGAAGGAATAAACGAGAAAGATTCAGGCTTTGGATACACAGTAAGACCTGCTCTTGCATAAAAAACTATTTTCCAGTCAGGCAGTTGAAGAGGAATCAAAAATCCAGAGTGGCTAAAAGCTCTGAAAAATGGGAAAAGTGCTGGGCAGATTATCCATGGGCAGCTGGATGTTTCTAAGGTAACACAGCTATCTTGTCTTGCAGGACATACTTCAGGTCTAAGAACACAAAATGGGGTGAACGGAAATCACTGCTGGCAGAGTTCAGTGGGATGCTGTGCATAGATCTATAATTTGTCTAGTACACATAGGTTCTCTATTTCCTACACCATGGAGCTTTCTTCCTTCAAGACTTGCATTTCAATCACAGCACATTCAATACAGAGGTTCACACTGCACACTGGACTACATATCTTTCTGAAATTCCTCCCATTTTTTGCAGGTCCCTTATTCAAACAATTGAACAATGCAGAAGAAGGGCAGAGAAGCTGCGGAGCTTTCTCTACTTCCCAGCCTGCTGGTAACAGACAGGTTAGCTCATGCATATAGAAGAACCATAAAATATAGCAATTTGTCTATAGTAGATTTTTGCTTCTAAAAGGGGAGGAGTCCAGAGTAGAGAGGAAAAGATGAGAAAGAGTGGAACAAGTGTGCATTCGATACATATATGTTGCTTTCTTCTGAAAGAGTTAAAATTTGGAACAAAAGAAAAAAAGCAACATTGCATTGTGATCTAAATTATGAAAAAGTGCTTAAAGAGCAGGATTTTTTTAAAAAAATTGCTTCTGTTTTTCTAAGTTAATACAAGAAAATGTTTCCTACTTATAGCAAGGCTTCAAATATGGAATAACTTCAGTTTCTTTGAACTATTAGCTTTGTCTCATTAGTCTCATGGTAGTTTAGATGTAACATCAGTGTCTGGAATAAAACGTTCTGCTAAGCATATGGTGCCAGAATATTCCACGTCTGAAAACTTCTAACATTTCCATGCCCTTTCATGCTGAGACTGAAAAATTTTCATCAGATAAGTGTAAAGATAATGTCCTTTGCAAAATATCTGTTCTCAGGAGAGCATGTAAGAAGTGTAGAGAGAAGAATTGGTAAAATGAATAGAGAAAGAGCATATCTGGATTCTCTGTATTATTCCATCAACACAAACTTTATTGAAATTAAAATAATAAAAAGGTTTAAATTCAGAGGAACTGGTGAATTGTTTTTCTTCAAAAAATATTCAAAGTGCTCTTAGAAATCAGTGTTTATTTTTCTGATAGATTTTTTGCTTTTGAATTAGTAGTCTGATAATATGATAGTTTTCAAGCCTAAATTAAAATACAAGAGAGTGATCAAAAGCGAGATAAAAATCTTTATTGATTATTCTGAGCAGTTTTGTTGTATGGGCTGAATTATGTGAAAAAAACATGGTTGGAGGTGTGCTTGCAAACTTTCCATGTAAATGTTGGAAAGACTTATACTGTTTAAATAACAATGCCTGTTCACACAGTGTAGAATATTAAAACCATCTACTGAAAAAAAAGTTTTATAGTATTTCATGTATTTATTAATGCTACATTTTTTAAAACTGGTCCTGTCTTTAAAGTCAGGCATATTAGGCCATGACTAAGACAAAGCTGCTGTGTGCAATTATATTGAAAATAAAGGGAAAAAAAAGTTTCTTAACTCTACAGTTGAAGAAACACACTTTGAAAGCACACTAAAATAAAGGAAAATATGGTATATAAACACGAAATGCACACAAGTCATTTACAGACAGAGAGGGGAAAAATATTTGGTCTTTTTAGGTCATTCATCTAAAATATTTTTCATAAGTGCTGAAGAAAAGTGGACGTGAGTTCTGAGCAGGAAAAAATAGTGAGAGATATTCGATTACCAGAAAAATTTCATGCATTTGTTTCCTAGTCCTATAATGCTATTAAAAGCATTATGAAAAGAAATTGGGACCTTGGACTTTATTTTTTGGGGTCAGAAGAGATGAAAAACCTACAGCCTGTCATTTAATAGTGTGGTTTATATTTATGGCATACAAAACAACAGAACCTTCTCATTGCTCCCGCATCACAAAGGCCCCCTAAGGAGCAGCAACCTAGTCTGTTCTTAAAACACATTTCAAAGGGAAAAAATTGACAGCTGAACTCACTGGAAGATGTTTTTAATTCCTAATGAAAGATTACAGAGGTTTGTAAATTCTTCATCTTGCTGTGTATACTGTTGTTTATGCAATACTAGCTGTGGCAGAATATATGGCCATGAGTTTTATTTTTTATTTCTTTTTCTATCCATAGATATCCTTTGGCAGAGTGAAAGTGAAAGTCAGAAGTAGCTAGGAAAGTCAATAAACCACAGATCCATGCTGACTACTTTTTCTGCCCTTTTTCTTGACACTAACCTGCATTTATTCTCCTTGTCCTAGAAAAAGAAAACTAGCTATTTTGCTTAACAGTTCTAGCATTCTTTAATTACCAGTAAGCTCCCAACAATACTGAAAATGAAGTACAGGTCATAGCTGCCTGTTTATTGTCTTGCCTTTGCTCTTTGGCAACAAACAGAAAGTTTATTATCGTTCTTATCTTTTGGAGCTCTTAAAGAACCACTTAAAGTCAGCTGCAATTTTTCTGTCTAGAAAGATGGAATATATCAGATATTTAGTCTGATACTCAAAAAAAAGCACCATGGCAAGGGCAAATAATAAGAGCAAATAAATTCTAATAATTTGTCTTTTATCGAATGGCATTTTCACCTAAAACTTTAATGCATGAAACATCTAATGTCATGGCAGATCCTGTTCCTTCTTTAACACTGTCAAGATGCTTAATTTTTTTTTATGGTAGTAAGATGTATTCGTGAACTAAAGAGCATCACAGCTACAGATCTTGCTACATGTCTAATAAGCCCTTGAAGTGAGTCAAGTGCTGCCACTCCATACTGAAGGTAAAGATTATATTTTTACCTTCAAAACCCCTGCACTTCCTTCTGTCTTATAGCAGTTTCAGAGAGCTTTGTCTTCAAGCAAGGGAGATTTGGAGCCAACTGATATTTGCAAAGATAAATTCCACAGAAGCCTTTTGACACTGAGTTGCATTTTCTGACTCTGGAAGTCATCCTTGGCTAACAGACTATGGCACCTTCTGTATCAAATACTCAAGCAGCAGATCATAAAGAATTCTACTCATTTGAAAAACAGGAGATATTGAGAAAAGTTTCAACATTAATAAAAAAATAAAAATAAAAAAACCAAAACCACAAAGAACATATTTTCTTATCTAAAGTATTAGTAGACCAGCATTTCAGACTTTGAAAATGTTGGGTTAGTGTATTTATTTTCAGTCCATGACAGTCACTAATCGGTTCTTCTTCTCTTTCTAGACAGTAACTCCCTAACTTCTTTACTGATTTGTTGTTCCTTGATTCAGTAGAATTCCTCAGATCCTGTAGTTACACACAGTTGGTTTCTTTAGAGAACAGTCACTGTTTCTTAGACCTGGTAAAATATTTTCGAGACAGCTGCTTATCTAAAGCCATTGCATTTGTTTGCTACAAACTACCTAACTACACTACTCTAAAACCAAATCATTAAAGAGTTTAAGAACCTAACAGAGCCATACTTAAATTATCTTACTACGCAGGTCATAGCATTTGTAAGCTGCTGCAGATCAGTGCTATAACCATCACGGATGGTTTGAAATAGTGAAAAAGCTGCAGTTATCTGGTCTTTCTAGTTCTGCTTAAGGAAAAGTTTACTTTTCAGAGACAGAATAAAAGATAAGTTGCCTGTCAGTCTGTTATGCCTGATGTATCCTATTAGTTATAGTATTTTTATTAAATGGTTATGCTTGAAGAATTTACTATCATCTGCCTATGATGGAGTTTAGTATGGAATCAAACAGCATGGTGGAACAGAGAAAATTAGGATAGATTTTTACATTCAGTCATACTGCATGGTGAAAATCTACAATTATTTTTACAATTGGAGTTAAATAAGAGAAATAATGTTCATTTTCCATATACAAACAGCTCCTTATATATTGTTTACTAGATTGTTATTTGAAATCTGCAGATATATCTCCCCTCCTCACTTTTCTTCACTTTAGAAAAGTGAAAAATGAGAGTGAATTTCAGCAATAATATGTCTAATTTTTGTTGTTTCAAACCTGAGTATATTCCTTTAACCAAGCAGAAGGGTTTCATATTAATGTCTGATTTCAAGATTAGACAAGATATAAAAAAATTGAAGAAGTTTTCCTATAAAATCTCTGACTTCTTAAAATTGACCCCTATAGCACCTGTGTTTTTATCCAAAGAAGGATCATAGAGCAGTTAAAGGGCTGACAATTTTAATAGATGGATTTTACAAAGCATATTATACCATTATTTATTAAGGCTAGATTGATCTCTTGATATGTAAAGTTAGGCATAATTCATTTTGTTTTGCTCTCTTAATTCCTGACAGATAGGATTACATCAAAACTATTTTGAATATTAAACAGACAGAAATTTCCTTCAGCAATGTAAGAAAAGTAAACATATCATAGAAAGAGTCTTCAAATTTGAAAACAATTGTACTACAAATATAAATAATCAATATTTTTAGATGTGTTCTTTAAAGAAAGATGGATCTGAAAGCCAAAATTACATCTGTTTTTCACTGGAACCCCCAGTCTTACCCTGGTTATATATATAACATTTTATACAAAATTCAGTAAATGGTGTTTTTTTCAGTATTGTGAAGTCATTTTACCATACCTATATCATACTCTCTAAAATAACACTGATCAAGAAGGGATCATACAACCCCACATCAAACCCCGATGCACAAAATTTTATTAAAGAATAACCTATTCCTCCTCAAATTTTCAATATGTAAAAATATAAGCTAAGTTTAAAAGCAATATTCACTCTAAAATTGCTGCACCCTGCAGGTAAGTTTGATTTTACCAAAAATCAGCACAAAACCCCCTAACATATACATCCTCAGCTGCCCTTACAACCTTAGAAACAGGTACTTTTAGAGGAGTTTATATCATTTAACAGTGCACAGGAAAGAGGTTGGTGGAATTTCAAGTAGGTTTAGAAGCCTGGGTAGTGCTTCACAGCACAGATATAGAATACCAAGTGCGATGAACCTTGCCCTGAAAGTGAAGATGAAACTTTTATGTTAGAAAGATGAGTACTCAGAGAATCCCAATACACTGACAAATGGAGGGAATCTGTATTTCCCCTTATCTTTAATCCAAATTCTTTTTGAAAAGAGAAAAAATAGAATTTTATCTTCAGTTAGCAGAAAATTGATTTTATCTGTGTTCAGCTATTTGTAAATTTGTACATATAATTAAAATTATTTTAACTCTCACATATCATGCACAGACACAT
This sequence comes from Chiroxiphia lanceolata, assembly GCF_009829145.1. Lineage (NCBI taxonomy): Eukaryota > Metazoa > Chordata > Aves > Passeriformes > Pipridae > Chiroxiphia > Chiroxiphia lanceolata. The sequence goes on from NC_045641.1 coordinate 40,919,670, forward strand.
ATGCACTGTAAATAAAATAACAATGTCAACAAGTATGCTAGTTTTCTCCTGGTCAGATAAGTTCACAGCTGAGTTTTCTAAAGAATATCAAACCTTAGATTACAAAAGATCTTTAGAGCTCTTAATTAAACCCTGACAGGAAGAAATATAACATTGTTATTTAGAAGAAATTAGGTAGAAGAAAATAATGGGTTTGACCCTCTGTTCTTACAGTGTTTTCATGCAAATGTGATGTAAAAAATCAGAATTAGCATGCCCGGTTTTCCCAAATATGTAGAACATATGGAATGAAAATGTTCTTATTATTTCTTTAGTAGATTATACAATCCAGACATACCATACTGTACATTCATCTGCTATCTGAATGATATATTTTTGTCATTTTCAGTGAGATGATAAAAGAACTGCAACTATATCAGAACTGTAAGTGGAATAACAGCAGACTAAATGGTGATAAAGCAGCTGGTACACAATATGAGTGGGACTTAAATTTGAAAATATCCATATCCTTTTTTGTGTGTGAGAGAAATGCAATCCAATTTGTGATTTGGATCTCAGATGCTGCAGCTGCCATAGGAAAGCTTCCTGCATATTCTTCAACCACACTACTCCGTCTCACTTTAGTTTCTCAAGATCAAAATGAATGCTCATTGCCTTGGTAAAATCCTCCCTTCAGTAAACACAATTCCTGTCTCTAAATTCTTCCTCTTACAAGAGTGGTGATCTTCAAAAGACCTAACTCCAGCCCTTTGCTCAATTGCAGAGACCTAGGAGATTTGTTACATTTTTGTTCACTGAACAGAGGATTACCAGAAATTCTTTCATAAATGCTGACTTGCCAAAAGCTAATGTTCTTGGTCTTGAATTATCTATGGAGAGAACTGTGTTAGCCATCATACCTAAGTCCCTTGTTCTGGCTACTCTGGGGAAAAAAGGCTAAATGTGATTTTCAAGTCCTATATGTGCTTAATTGCACATTTAACCCAATTTTCTTTGTTGTTTAATTGCTGATTTAGGCTTAGATGTAATGGCATTCCTACCTTTCTAGTGAAAGCTGTGAGCCAAAATGAGTCATGCCAATATCTCCTAGTGCATCTGCCCTTGGTTGTGAGGCTTTTTACCTCACAGCTCTGAAATCATTCTTCACTGATGTGTGATCAGCTATTAGGTTTTTTTTCCTGAAACGGAAATCAGGTATTCAAAAGCAGTTTTCTGATATCTGGCATTATTTGAATGAATCACAGAGAGGAAACATGCAAATGTGTGCACTAGTATATGCTGATTTTCCCCAGCTTCCTTAAGGTCAGAAGTCTCCAAGAGGTCAGAGTCTATAGGTGAAGTTTGCTTCATTTGGATAATAAATGGGAATGATGAGAAACAAGTGTCTTGGCAATCCATTCTTTTCTGGAGAAATGGAAGGTAAGGTCTCTCTCTGTTCACTGGTTTTCTGTACAGCCTTACCAAGTGATATTCTAAAAGTAGTAAAAAAACTGAGGAATAAAAAAGTCCTATATACAAGGTTCCCAACTAGTCACACAGTATGGAAAACAAATCCTGAAATATGCAAGCATTTTACGTATATCATATTACTACCCACAGGATTAGGAGTGTGATGGAGTCCAGAACACAAGGCTGGACTCCTTCCTGGACTCTATTCCACTCTTCCTGGACATATCAAATGCTTTGACTGTAGTTCCACCAGGACTTCAGAATTTCATTAGTGTATTATATTACTCAAAGACCACACAATAATCAGCCTTTAGCTGACTGTATATGTATGTAAAGCAAAATTAGACTGCCATACCATCAAATTTGTCTGGAAAAACACAAAACATTTTATAAATAGTGTAATTAAATAATACTCAACACCATATTTAAGTGGTCTGTGACAGCTAATGACAGCTACATGCTTTCTCAGAGATACTTTTAATCTCTGGCTTCTGAAATCCCTGAAAATTATAAAAAAACCTCTACTCTTAAAATTCTTTCAGTGCATCAAAGATTTAGGATGTCCTACCATTTATGAGCGACTCAAAAGTGCTGTTTTTTCATAGTCAAATATATGTATATGCACACATATTCAAGTTCATGTATATACATTTGGCTTATATATAATTACTGGGTGCAAAATAATCCAGTGAAAAAGTGACTGTATAGGTACTGCGTGATTTTTCAAGTGCATTTCTCAAATTTTGCAGAGTAAGGCTTTATCAAGACATTTCAAAACAAATGTCAGGAAAAAAGAACCTTTATAGTATCAACTCACAAACATGTTGATACTATAGTACTAGCAGTACTAGCAGTACTAACCTGCTTCATATCGTTTACCTTAAAATACAAAATATGTATTACTTTTAAAAAGTCAGTGCTCTTGAAGACATAAATGGATTAATTTACCATTCACCTGGAAACTGCCCTGAAACACTTCTGTTGAAGTTTCACAACATCATTATGGTACTTCAGGAAAATAAAAGCTCAATCAATTAAAATAGCAGACAAGTCTTGCAATGAAGGCAGGAAATATTTGTTTCACTATGTTACTAAGGTCAGTGACCAGGTGCATCTGCAAGCACCACTTCTCTAAAAAAGTATCTGACAGTTGATGAAATAACAATTTCACTGATTTCACTTAATTTGCAATATAATTTTTAGCATAAACTGGATAGATAGCAAATATACATGGATATTTATAGCAATGGATTAGGCATAACTACTTAGTAATCAATGGTCTGTCATACAGAGAGGGGTCATTTATATTATTTTATATTTCTGCAGAGTTAGGATCTTTATCAAGTTAGTAAACCAAATTATTTTACTACAAAAATGGTCAGCTACCTTTATTTTAAAAGTGATAAATACGAACATGGATTTTCCCATGAGCATCTTCTTTGAACTTGTGACTTTCCTTTTCTCTTTAAATGCTTAAAATACACTAGGCATACTATTACTCTAGTAAATGCCACCACTGTAATGCTAGAGACTGAGTCACAGGCCACACTGGAGTCACAATGATTTCGTTTAGTAATTCTAATTGACTGAAAGAGTTCAAATTGTTCTTTCCTTAGAAAGTTGTTTGAAGAGATAAGGTCACATTAATTTTGGCTAAGAATTAACCTAAAGGTGTAACCATGAGATCTACTACTGCCTATTTTCACTGACATGCCACCATATTTCCCTAACATAGTTTTAAAATTAAAGATGCCCATACTCACAAATCAGGGTATTTAGAAAAGTTCTCAGTATGTACCAATGAACATCAAACTCAAACAGTACCAGGGGTTGGTCTTAGAGACTCTAATGCACATCAGTTTTCTCTGTTTATATGTGAAAGCAAAGAGTTGATGCAAATTGCAGCAAAATATAGATTACAGGGGAGAATATATATTTTTCCTTTATTTTCCACTTCTAGCAACACATGTAAAAATTTTTACAGATAAATTTTTACAGATAATATTGCATTTAAGTAGAAGATGCTTATATGAAGAGGGAAGAGCATTTCAAACTAAATAACCTAATGAAATCCTCCATTTGTTGAAAAAGATTGGTCTTTCCACTGTTGTTTTACAAACAATTAGAGATTAATTAGATTAAATTTTACGCTAATACTTTACTGATATTTTAACGCTTCCAGAAGACAAAGCGCCCTCCTATAAATTGCCTTTGAATAATAAAAAATCATGTGTAATGGAAGGAGAGTTGGTTTCAGAGACCTGTTAGGAACCTCCTCACAAGCCAAAGGTGAGAAAGAGGATGAAATTTGGCCTGAACCTCAAACCTGCAATGGAGTTGGGCTGCTGAAAATAAGGAACTAAGATGTAATCTGTGAATCGTTGTCCTACTGATGTTCCTGGAAGAGTAAGAAAGGAAGTAGGGAACTGTGAGAAACTTCCAACAGTAGTTTTTCTGTTGGGAGATTTTTTTGTTTCATTTGTATGGATTTTTTTCCTCATATTCCCTGCTGATTTACCCTGAGCTTAAGAGTATAATTCTGCATAATTTAATTCATTTAGCCTATCTGCTGTCTAACTCCCAAAAGAAGAATTGACAACCACTTCATACTAATACCTAAACAAAAATGTGTGGTTTTAAACTGCAACTTGAAATTATTAAAAATCTATGACAACAAAATACCCTGCAAGATAGGCTAAAAGTTACCATTACTGGGGAAGCTTGGTGTTTTTGGAAAAATCACATAATAAAAGTGTTGAAGATGAATAAGAATTACATAAAGAACCCAAATAAAGGTGTCTGTAATAGGTAGCAAAACAGGCTAAGAAGTTTTTTAATGCTGGGCTAAATGTGAAAAGTACATCTATTCGTTTAATATCCAAACAGCCAAATAACATTGAAATTCTAGCCCACTTGGCACATAATCCTCAATAGCTCTAATTCCAGAAATGCCAAAGGTGCTGTACACTACCGGTTGGGTCTGAAACGCCAGTAGCGAGAGTGTAAAACAAAATGCAAAGGAAAATATAAACTTTGCCTTGCTAAGAGAAAACAAATACTACCCGACTCGCTACACAAAACCTGAATGGATTCTTTTTCTTGATAAAGGCATATTTTTGTGTCAGTTTACATCTATTTATGTTAGAGAGACACTGGAAAGTAAAATCATTTTTCTTAAGTTCCTTTAACTGGAACACTGGAATCTGTGCCAGTGAATAATGAATATTGAGGAAACTGAGACTCATTATTGATTTCAGATATGACTTCTTTAGGGGCACAGCTCTGAGACAGTGAGAGTATATACAAACTGGGACAGGCTTTTATATTACTTAAGGTAAGTATTGTCTGCCTTCTAGTCACCAAAAATGTTCTGTGCTGTGCTAGAGCACAGTATGGGAAGAAAACATACTTGTTTCTATTGCATTCAGTAGCAGCCGTATTCTGCACATCATTCACTGAATCACACTTAAAAAAAAGAGGAACACAGTAAAAAAATCTCAATATAACTTTTTACATTTTACTTCCTTACTATTCAAAAGGATGCAACAACAAATAATTACCTTTGAGAGAGAGAGCAAGAAAGAAATAAAAAGATGTTATACTGTGTTCTAAACATGGTTATATTATGGTAAATGTAAGATTTAATTAAGCTTTAACTAAAAACCATGACTGATGCTTCCAAAATTACTCTCATTAAAAAAGCATAGCTATTCAACTACTCATCAGCAATACAACTCCGAGAAACAATTCAAAGCACTACTCCTCCATAATGAAGCCATTGCAGCTTCCCATCATATTTATAGGAATTCTCATAAACTTCTTACAAATTATATCTATAGAGAAGCTTTATGTGTGCTTGGAAAGATATTATATTTTAAAATAGAGGCAAAAAGTAATGTTTCTTGAGGGATGATCTGTGCAGAATTGACAGAGTCTTTAGTCTAATGGGTAACTTTTAGTTTGATATTTGTGCTCCCTACTGACCTGATTTATTTCCTTGACTCCTTAACAAATTGTTTGGTTAAATGCATTGAGATTTATACGATTATCTGAAATTTTAAAAAACCAAAATAAAACAAAACAAACAAACTGTTTCTGAATGTCTGAGATTGTTCCAAATCTGCTCATTCTTTCTTCATTCCCTTAGATTTGTATGTGAGCTGTGTTAGTTTTAGATATGTGAGAAACATGATGGTGATTGTTAAACCTGTTGAAAGAAGACAGGATTGTTTCTTCTGATACTAAATTGGAAGCTGAAGGAGAACTTCGAGTTCAGTTCTAATATCAACCCCTTTGTTTATTCAAACTTCAAAATGTTTTGGTATCTTTAAATGACCATCTGAAAATTCGCAGACCATCTCAAGCAAGCTACTATGCTCCCAGCCTAAGGAGATGAACATATGCACTACTATCATCAGATGTGCTGATGTGCTTTATTCAAGACACAAAGGTTGATGCTGACATTACTTCAAGCAATAAATGCTTGTATACATGTGTTTAGTGTAAGTTACCAATTTCATTCTTTTGCTGAGCACAATTTAGCAGACATTTAGCTTTATGCTTCATTGTTCATTACAGGACTAGACAAGCCATCCAAGGCTTCAGGTCAACAGAGGTCATATTATGTTTTCAAATCTTATGACTGAAAACACTGAGCCCATCTGGAACTCAGGTTCCCAACTACATGAAACAGAGACTCATTTAACACCCTGGAATAATTTTCTGTCTATCTACTACTAATATAAAAGTATGGTAAAGAAATTTCCATAACAATGTAAACAAAATATTTTTATTTATTTCCTTGAGACTGTACATTAATAGCTTTTATTTGCTCGGAAATATAAGATCCTAATAATAATTTTCTCCACATAATATTTATTTTAATAATAGAGTCCCAAGAAAATAATAAAACACACTGCAAATAGTACGCATTGAACAGATACATCTGAAATCAGTATGGCATTAGAGAGTCATCAGTCTTTATCAATATAATTTTACAATATTTATTATATAATTTGCCAATAAAATTTTCAAATTATGTTAACAAGTAATTATTTGTTATAATTAATAAGACTTGTTAATAATTATTATTTAATCGTATAATTATCCATTTATCAGTATTGACAAAGATTAGCTCAACATGGGGCAACTTAACTTCCTGGACTCTATCAGAGAAACACTTTCCCATAATGCGATTTGGGAGTGACAGAACTTGGCCTTTATTTTGAAATGCTGTTAATTAGATCCTGTCATTACAGAAATCAAATCTACACTAGTGTTTTATTTTCTATCAGGCAGGCAATCTGAAGCAAATTTCCCCATTATCTCAGCTCACTTCGGTTTGCATCATGATTTCAGAGTGCCTGCACTGGGCGCTTCCTTGAGGAAATGAAACTGAAAGATGACCTGTGAGAGTGAATCTGATGCTTTCCATCTATCTGTGAATGTTCAGCCAATGAGACCTGACTAGACTTATTCCACCTGGCCTCTAAACGTGGATGACACAGATATATTAGATCCTCCTCTTTTGCTCTACAGACTGACTTTTATCCTGCCACAGTACTTATTAGTGGAAACATAAACACAGGGATTCTGTTCAAGTACCTTCCCTTACACTTTGGTTTGGCTTATAGCACAAGCATATCTCTATATGTAACCACACCCTCAATGCTTTTTCAGTGCTACTGGCATCTCCTCACCACCTTTTTCTGAGCTTTGCTCAGTACCAACACTGTTATAGCTGATGGTGTAGGCAAAATCATTCCTCACACTGTGCCACCACCATGTATGCAGAATACTTAATTAAAAAAAATCAGTTTGTACTTTGTTAGGCCTATCACTAGGAATAACACGTTTCATGTGAACAAGCCCTCTTGTGGAACTGTAAAATTCCTCTTAGTGAAAAAATATGAACAGATCACTTAAGTTTCCATGAGTCAGTATTCTAATTCTTTCAATGGAAATACTGAATCCATAATCTTCTCATTTACATATTTGAGTGAATCACAATATCAACTGAACTATGTCAGCTGTCATTTCAAAACAATCCTAGCTCCCAAGTCCTCCATATATGTTATGCTAAGCATAGCTGCCAACTGGATATTGAACTAGAGAGGAACAGTTGAGGCAAAATGAAATTTATTTACTGAAATCATTACTAAGAAATCTAGTATTAAAAATCATGTGATGTATATTAACTCTGCTCTGTTCTGACTGAAAATACAACCTATGAATAAAGGTAAAATTAGCTAATGTTCTAATTCTTTCCCCAAGCCAGACATATGTATAGGCATAGTTCCTCAGAAATTCCTCAGCAAAAACTTTATTCGCATCTCAACTTATTTAAAACCATTAAAATCATACACTTTTTTGCTTGCCTTCAATCATAGGACCGTTCAACATGCCGAGTATTTTGCATTTTCTGGCTTCACTTGCTTTGTTTTATTTCTTTAAGATGGATGAAGAAAAAGAAGAAATTTTCAGATCTCCCACCTTGCAACATCATCAGCTGATGCTGTTGGTAATGAAGACACTATGAGCAAATGCTACATGAATATCAGGCGGGCAACAGAGCCTCTTGCATTACAAATTACTAAACAACGTACATAAGACCTTGAGGACAAAATGCTTTATATAAAATAAAGTTAATACTGTGCTAGGATGGTAGTGTCCTTTACTTGGTTCAATGTGTAGCAAATCAAGAAGAAGAAGGAAGTATGATCTATATCTGAAGCAACTACTAGGAATGTATTCGAAATTTACAATGAAATCAGCAAATTACTTACACTCTCCTCCCAGAAAAGGATGGGAAATCTTCTGCAGTGCTGCATAGCAAGATTGGTAATATTCATAAAGTGGAAAACCATGCCGTTTCCAATAGATTATCATCACAATTTATACAGGATGTTCACAACATTCATCTACAGAGACACAGTCTGTGCTCTCAGAACAGGCTATGCCTATATTGTTCTATTTTTCCCTATAAGGAAAACTTATATTCTGAAACTCTATACAGCTTGTATTTAGATAAGAGAATGGACCAGCAAGTATCAAACCAACACACAATAGTGTGTAATAATCCTTGGTATCCTTATTAGTCTGGAAAATATCAATATATTTCTTTGCCTAGTTTTATTTTCTATGTAAATTAGGGTAAAAGAATCCAACACTGAAAGCACTTCTGAAATAGAGCCAGAAATATGGTTTTTAGCTATGATTCAGAAACTGTACCATAATTCTATTTCTGGAATAGGAGGAAAGCACTCCTATTGCTATTCCTCCTACTGGTCTCCTGTTCTTATTGGTCATATCCACTCAACTGCAAAAGAAACAGCAGCTCTAGTTTAGCCCCAGTGCTTCTGGAAGAAAAAGGAAAGGTACTTTCTGACTCTACCTCATTACATTGCAAAGTAGAATTGGCCACACTCTGCATGACAGAAATTCTGCATAGGAAATGTGCATTGACTGCTTTGCTTGCTTACTGTTCAGTTCAAACACATGTAATAATGCTATTATGTGGACAAAATATTTTTGTATGACAAGCAAAAGAAAAATCTACATGAATATTTACTTAAGGCACAAAGACTTCGAGCTCTATCTTTCTATTTTATTGTATGTGTGTATTTAAAGATCCTGGATTCTTCATTTGGTCTAATTATTGTATTTTTGGAGTAAACAACATAATTTACAAAGTCTCTACAACAAAAAAATACTATAGACAGTTCTGTGCTCAATTATTTTTGTAATTTTTTTTTTTTTGGAAAGCATGTGTATGTGTATGTCCATATGCTTCGTTTCAACTTGAGGCTTTGGCAAGAAGGATTAGTTTTCCTGTTTTCCACTACCAAATTCATGGTAATTGGGCTAATGCTAGAACTATAATGTTTCTCATTTCTTCAGTAAGCAACCTGTGTTTCCACCCAGAGGAGGATGCAAATGTATCTATGGATCAAAACAGTCAGTTAATATTGAGTCGAGTCACCCTTCTCAGTTCATTGCATGCAGAACAACATACTCATAAAAACTATCAGACCATCTTATTGACTGGCTAGAAAAAACAAACTACAGAAAATACAGGGCCATGCAGCACTATTGATTTTTAAACAGGAAGAGGGTATGTGGTGGGGCAGCCCTGCAGCCCAATTCCAGCTAAAACTCAGAAGCCAGCCAGAAAACAAGTAGCTTTTCAGAGATCCTCCATGTGACGTGGGTGTTGACTGTGGTTAGGATATTGTCTTTCATGAGCTCTGATGGCCACAAATCACAATTCTCTGGCACAACAGAATTATGCAAAAAACCCTCCAACCCTTGTGCAGATAAAATTATTTCTCTAGATACCTAAGGCACATTAAATAATTCACAGTAACACAGTTTTAGTGCATAAAACAGGCAATAAAATATATATCACAGAATAATAATATTAAATAATAAAAAATAACACTCACTTGCAATGTAAGACCAACCTTTGTTGCCATTTGTCATTTATTCCTAAGTAAAAGGGCCTGTAAGCATATTTTTCACACTACTCAAAATTACTAAATTCCAAAATTATATAAAATCCACTTACACAGCTATAAATATTCCCAAGGTAACTGCAATGGAAATCACTTTATTATTATCTCCTCCCTTTGACGCTGCCCAGATTTTTTAAAGATTTTTTTTTGTTACATGCTAAAGCACTTGTCCAGCATTACTATTTTCAATCACAGTTAAATGTCAGAAATCTTCAAAAACTAGCTCACTAACAGCCTTTCTGCCACCATATTTATATTCACTAACACATCTTTCAAAGCTTCTGAAGTCAACTCACATGATCTGCACCAAAACGTGTTGCACATAAACCCAATTATTCAGTGGACTCCTGTTATAGCTGGTTTTTCAGTGATGTTTACCATCATTACTGACACAAGTTACCAACTGGTTATGGACTTGCAGCTTTCACAAAGAACATGACTCTAGTGCTTTTACATGATGTTTGTGCAAAAAATGTACTGTGCCAGTGTGATAAGTAAGAAGAGAAAAATCTTTATTTAGGTAAAACTAAGGGAGAAATTCCACTCCTGGCAGAGGGCTGCTGAAAGGAGCTGCCTACATGCTCAGCCAGTCGAAGGGTTCAAGGTAAGATCAGATTCCACAATTCTTCCATGGACCAGGTGACATAGCTCTGAAAGTATGCACAAATTTTTGACTATTCTGCATGTTATATATGGTATATTTCTACATGTGCAATTAAATCTGCATAGAGTAGGAACAGTCATCGAATTTTACAAGAATTTTGTGGTGATATGAGTGATCACATCAGATAGAAGGTGACTAATAATCCATCTCCATCACAAGAAATATATTTTTTCATAGCACTGGATATTTCCGCAAAAAACTTAAAAGTTCTTTTCTTTGATCTTAAATTATATTGCACTGAAATATGTAAAGCAACAAATAGTTGAAAAGTTATGGCCTACTAAACAAGAGTAGCATGGCACACCTGCCCAAAGCATAATCTAAGGATAAATGTACGCTGATAAATACAATTATAAATTCTAGCAAGATACTTTCTCTTATAGGAAAAGCTTTTTGTTTCATTTTCATATAAGATACATGAAAGAAAATAAGATTAATGAAACAGACAGTATAAAACAAGTTCTGGGTAGGTATACAGATGAATTAAACTATTAATATAGAAATTAATAGGAAAATGAATGAGTGCATCTAGCATTTCTTATAGAATGTGGGGTTTTTCCCACACAGCTCAAAATACATTGTGTACCAGAAAGCAACATTTTTGCTTGCATTCTGTTAACTCACTATTACTGGCATGCAACATTTAGTTGCTAAGAAATAAAAACCAGTAGGAATCAGTATCATGGTGATAGATATGTTTTATGTATAGAAATATTTCCCAGTTTCCCAGTAACCCCGTTTCAAACCTTTGATCAGCAATGCACTTTTACAGTACTTCATAGTATATTTATAATTTTATGTCATATGAATATTTTAGGATTTCTCTGCAGGTTCTGTAAGAAAGCAATTTTATTTCTTCAGAGGCCTTCTGATCATTAGATAACTTTAAAATATTACTTTAACCTTCTTGGGTTTCTGGAAAGACCAGCCCTTACTTCACTACTTGTTAGCAAAAAAGGAGTACACTCTAGTTGTCCTAAGAGTACATTTACAAACGACAAATCTCATCTGACTATAAAATGGGCTAGTAGTGCTCCCAAGCCTTTGAAAGTTTGTGTTTAACATTTATGGAAACTGTTACTACATACTGCTGATGCCAAAGATAAAGGTTCAGCCAAATCCATGAGACCTTGTGTACCGAGGCAATTCAAGCATGTTTTCCTCTCTCTACTGCACATGCCTGGCTCCCGTTCTGCCTATTGGCAACTCCTTTTAGTCCTCATTTGGGTCTGTGCTTAGATCTGCGCTTTAGATATGTGCTTAGCTTAATAACTGAAAGTTATAAGAGCTAAAAATACTGTTCATAGAAGTATTTCAGTTTTTTTCTTTTGCAAAGATGCTGAAAGAGAGGAAAAAAAGGCCTTTTCAGTTCAAATTCTGTTAAAATAAACATCATGTACAACGTGATGATATTTTGAATGTTCCTTTGTGCAAGTCAGTGTTCCCATATATTACTGTAGACAACCAATTTAAGAAAACAAGAAATATTTACTGGATATGATAAACACCAACAGAAACCTAAGTTGCTTTTAAGTGACCAAAGCGGCATTAGCCAATTTTCAAAAACAAAATCCAAAATTTCAAAATTAAGTTCCTTTGTGCTATGCTGTCATTAAAAAGGGAGCAACCCTTAAGGTCCCAATAAAAACAGCTCGAATAAAAATATTTTTCAGTGAATTAATATTTCCCATTTCAGAACCAATGATCAAGTTAAAAATATCTCCTTTCTAATCCAACCTTTTCTACCTGTATCATTATTTTATGCACATAAACATACAGCTAAATAGATGACCCAGCAGAGAACAAAGAATGTTACTACTTGGATTTTGCTGTTTACAATGTTCATGAAAGGTACATGCTCACTGTGGGACTGCTGGCAAACCTCAAGTAGCTAAAATACTATATTTTTATCAGTCTTGAATATAAAAATAAAGAAAATCACTGCTTTATGTTATATAGCTGCAGAAGTCTGCCAAGGTTGGCACAAGTGAATTGAGATGAAACAAGGAGATACTGAAATACAAAGCACTAAACTTTGGTATTGCTCTGCTTATTATAAAATTAAACCTTGTTCATTATAACTCCTTCCTTTCATACAATATATAACTTCTTTATATGAGCTCTTCTCATATAGTTTTCTATTTTAATAACTTTAATCAAGCATAGTGTAGGGGTCAAAGATTAAGCTTCTTTGAATTACAGCAGGTCGTTCAGGAAACATATTGAACTAAATCATGCTTTTAACATTTGCAGAATTTCAGAACAAATTTCCTGAGCAGAACAAAGGTACTAGGAATATCATAGCTTCTATACAGTTTCAGATTTAATTAGAGGCAGACATTGGAGCACCCAAAATCTTCAGATGGTTAGTCTGTCAAACACTAACTATGATTACCCTCCACCCAAGCACTCCGATAGATGCACCCCTGTATGGCCAATCTGATTCCTTGGTCATTAGAGTCCAACTTGGTCTTATTTCCTGAGAACATCAATGACACCCTGATAATAAAGTTACAACTTGCACACATGCCTTGTGTTTCTTTCAGTACTATTTCTGTTGTTGAAAGAACTAACATGTGTTATTGAATCAATGTACAATTAATTCAACTGTTTAATCATTACATCAATGTACAGTTAATTCAGTAGCTTAATCACACATCATCCACCATCAGTCAGCATTCAGGACCTCATCTCAGAAATTTTGTATTTCTTCGGTTTTGAACATGCTAAAAATTGTTTTTACTACGATTATTTTCACACATTTAGGTTAAATACCAGTGTACATATTTCAAATTAAGAACCATTATGCTGTTCCATAACTTTGCAAGCTATTTAAACAAAAGAGATTCTCCATCTCCAACAGATTCAACATAACATTTAGAAACAATAATATGGGTAGGAAAGAAAAAAGGTGAAAATACTTTAAAACAGATCAAAATAATTAATAAGAGTTGTATGAAGTCCTTCTCAGGAATTCTTAAATTTGCAAGCAAAAATTGAAGTAACTCAAGAGGGAAAGAGAAACTACTACAAACATGGTAGTCAAAACCTAGGAAGCAAAGAATGACAAAGCCAAGGCAAAAACTGGAAAGTTGCTTCACATCTCTTTATATTGCACATATGTGAATAAATAAATAGAAAAAATAATTGAAAAAGGGCACCAGAGGACAATACAGACTTTCTTTGGTTGATTTTTTTTTTTAATTTTCAGAGATTTTTTTTAGCGCTGATAACACCAAGCTGTTCTAGAACACAAACTCATACTGTCTGGAATTAGCAGCTTTACATTCCAAGGTCATTTAAATCTACGTTGTTCATTAAAGTATCCAGAATGCAACTGGAAATTGAGTTCTGCTTTTCTTTTTATTTAGTGACCCCTCAGCTCAAAAATCAGCAGAAGAAATGATTTTTAAAAGAGAATTTTGTGTATGTAGGACAATGTGTACTGTAATCACAGAGATTGCCAGTAGCAATAATACATACTGTAAAAAATACATATACTTTACTCTTAGCACTTATTTTCATAAGTTACCACAGAATAAAATATTCAAATTGGTATCACAAACAAGCATCCTAATTTTTGTGACTTTTTCAACTGGATACACTAAGAAAAAATACCTGACATCAGGAACTGTGTTTAAGAGCATAGCTACAGGATGCTGTACAGAATATTTAGATTCAGTGTGTGAAAAAAGTAGTCATGCTGTAGAGGAACACGCCTGGGGCAATCATGTCTCTGAATCACTGCCAGGATCAGCAGATCGTCACTGTTGAGAGGATGCTACTCTTTCTGTACAGCCCTCAACTATCATTTGACATCACTGTGAGAAGGCCAAGACAGTACAATTGAAAACAATGGATCTAAAAGAAGGCAGGAATGAAATGCAGTTACTGGACCTAAGGAATGGGGTACCTGGATTTTGTGAAATAAGTTTGCCATGCATTTTATGATCAACTTTTAATTGCTTCAGATTCCTTGCTCTAGTAATATACACAGGGTTTATTACATATTAAAGACATCACTCTAAAATAGAATAAAGTAATGAAAAAGACAAAACTGTAAAACAATCAGGAACAGGAAGGTTATTTAAATCCTAACTGTATCAGAGGCTGAGTTGAAAAGGCTGTTGCCACTTTAAGTAGTGGAGTGTTTGAATTGCCCTGCAGGGCCGGAGTGCTGTAAGGACCATCTGGGGCAGGGGGGTGTGTGAGGGTTTTTTTATTATTGTTAAATCTTAATGTAGGATTACACAGTTTTTCAGAGCCAAGGCACTGAAGACTGCTTATAATTAAGTGCTACTGCAAGATGTTTGTAATTAGACTGGTTTGAAATTTACAGAACATATAATACACTCTTACCTTTAGCTAAGCACACAAGCTTATGTCCCTGAATGAGGTAAAACTTGGCTTAAAACTGAGAACCTTAATAATCCTAACAATAGACTGCTGTTCTATCAATTGCACGTGTACGATTAGTATTCACATGAATCAAATTAAGCATCAGCCAGCATGAAACTACATTCAGGGTTAGCATTAAAAAATCCATACAGGTACAACATACAAAGTTTTTAAAATTGTATAATATGAGCTTGGAATTTCTGATAATGTCAACAGAATGCTTATCTGAACTAAACAGAAAGATGATGTGGGTCCAGGTGAGGAACTATAAATCTAATGAATTGCAAGATGATAGTATTATTGGGAAAGACAATCAATAGCAAAATCATTATGATTGTTATTTTGTGTTAGTGCAGGAGCACTTACATGCTGATTTTTTTTAAGGCAGTAAACTCACTGTGATGATATTGATTTCTTACATTTTTTTTTCTACCTATACAACATTAATGAACACATAAGCTTCTTAACATATTAGCTACTCTTACTCAAAGTTTACCTGTCATTTAAAATCCTTTCAGTTTTATTAAAGTTCACTTACCTGAAAAGTATAAAACCGGGTCCCATTAGGAGGATGCACTTTAGGAGAGGCAGAGACAGTGTTCATATCCGAGAATATCATTTCTGGTCACACACAGTACAATCCACAGAGAGCTACAGATGCAGAGTAGAGTGCTAAGCTCGGAGACAGATCCTTTTATACATTTAGGAAGGCAATTGGACAGAATTCAGTCTACCCCATCCATTCAGTTGTACAGTCACAGCGCTTTGAATTCCTCACTCCTACATCTGCGAGCTAAACTGTGAGGTCATTGCTCCCTGACCTCTAGCTCAGCTAGTCTGCTATAATATGCACAACGAATAAAAATTAGAAATACCAAAGAAAAGAAAGCTAGAACCTACAGTATATGGAGCTTGTGCAGAATCTGGCAATGCTTTGGACCTGCCCATCTGTTCTCAGTGATAATCACCTCCCTCCACCACAGCCTTGCAAAGTGATTATGCTAAGCATCCCAGTTAACCAATAACATACAGTTTCATTTTGAGCAAGCATGCACAGTGTAAAACAGAGGACCTCTTCTGACTAACCTGAAGCATGCCTTGTGTTCAGTTTATAGCTGTATTTGTTAACAATGATAATTTTATCATTTCAGTTTCTGACAGTTATGTTAACACATACAAACTTTCTTTAAATAACACAAAGGTGTCTTTTTTCTTGTTTTGACTGCCTTGTCTAGCAAAAAAAGGAACTGTGTATTACTCTCTAAATTAGCAATTTTTATATTTTTTATTTTTTTGGTGCTACAACTGAATACAGATAGGGAGAAATAAATATTTGTGAGGCTGTTTACAGAGCTATACTCAGTTTAAATATAATACACATTATAAGTTTCTCTTTTCTCATTCTTTTTCAATTCTTTTTTTCTCATCTTCAGTCTGAATCCCCCTTTAGGAAAGGTTTACCTAACATTACTAAGTATAACACTGGAATTTTATTCTGAGACTTACTGTGCTTAACAAAGTTACAGACCTACACCTTAATTCATTAGTTACACATGTTTTTAAAGTTATTTTTTTAAGGCTGATAATATTTGTGAACACTTGCATTGAGCATCCAAAATGCATTCATTGCATCTTTTCTTCACACACAGATCATTTGAACTACACAAAGACACTAAGGAACATAATATTTCAAGAATTTGAACAAGTGTTCCATTTACAAAAATTGAAGACTAGGGTTTCAGTAAAGGGTAAAATTGTAAAGTGGTTGCAAAACTAACTCTACATGTTCTGTGAAACACTTTGTATTTTGTTCCTAATTTTTAAAAGAGAGACACAGAAACTACTTAATAAATGGTACTTTCAAAAGGAAACTTGTCAAAATTCTAAAAGCCTGGTGAGTTTCCAGGCTGCCTCTGTTTTTCATTCTGTTTTATCTTAATGCTTTTAGCAACTGAAGATAATACAGCTTCTAAAGTAAAATTACTATGAAAGGAGTTGGGAAAGATGTAGAGATGTCTGTCTGTTTAAATGTGTATGTCAGAGTGGTGCATACTACAATAATCATATTTTGTAAGCCAAAGAGAAAAAATCCTCTTAGGCCTAGTCATATCTAACAATTTCTTATAATTACCATGATATGACTTGTATAAAGTTTCCAGAATCAAAGCAAAACTACCACCTGGAACATTTTCTTAAGACTGAGATTTCAGATTACAGCTTATTGTCCCCTCTTTTGAGTTCTTTTCCAGAAAATCTAGATGCTTGTATTCACAAAGAAGCCCCTCAACTGGTCAAATGAAAGGTACCAGTTTGTTGATAATCTGAGACTAGAACCTTTTACTATGAGCTGCTTCTTTTTTCTTTACAGTGCCTACCAAACACATGCTATTTTTCCAAAGTGCAACAAATACAGTTTCTTTCATGGACAGTTAAGATGGTTTGCCCTGAAAGATTACAGAAATTTACCTTGGAGTTTCCTCACCAAATGCATAATTTGAAGAATTCATGTGCAAAATCCCACATAAATTCCTTCAATAGACAAGCACTTTCACTACTAAATAACTGTACCTGTACCTATTAGCTTGAACTTCTCTTGTTTCAACTTTCATAACTTTTAATCCTTATTTCTACGGGGGATATAGGAACCTCAGTTCATCTTCCTATACTGCCATGTGCTAAGCCTTAAACTAGTTTGTTCATAGTTTAACCTAATTGCTCTAGTCACAGTCTCAATAATGCCTTTCACGATCATAACACTATTGCTGTATATAGACTTGTTAGTTCCTTAGTTGTTCCTCTAGGAGAGCACATTTTCTCTTAGCTGCAGCCTTCCACTGGGAACTCTTCTGGAATCACTGTTCTCCAAGACTTAGCTGCCCATTATTTGAAAAAGGCTTTTTAAAATACTGCTCCTCATCTTTTATCTGTTTTGGCTTTCCTGCTAGAGTAGAGGAATTTGTACTTTAAAAAATGACTGCCAAGCCACCACCAAAAAAACCAATCCCCCCCACCCCCAGCATTTAAGTTCCAATAAACACATCTCCCTAGCTGTACAGTATAGATCTGCACAGAAGGCACGGCATTGCTTGTAACTGTTGTTCTATCTCTCCACTAACTTTTACCTTATGAGGAAATGCTCCCAGTAATGACTATAAATTTTCTTTTACCTCACTGCAAAACAGACCACCACCATGTTCTTGCAGGATTCTCATGGAATCAGAATGTCAGAATGTTGTGATGTTACACTCAAAACAGATTGAAAATGTTTGTTTAAGAAGTGATTTTCTGAAAAATGTGAAACTAGTCTCCTGTCAGAAACCAGAGTACAGGTAAATTCAGTAAAGCATGAACTGATGCATGGCAGAATGCATGCTCACAATTACAGAAAGACTCACATTTCAGAAAAGCCAGCAGCCCCAAAGCTAGAATTCAGCAATCTCCTCGGAACAAGGAGCTGAAACCAGGTCTCCCATGTTTAACTGAATGCAACAACCACTAAGCAGGGTATCAAACAACACAAACTGAAAGCAGACAGAAAATGGAACAAAATAAAGGTAACTGAACAGACCCCATAGGAAAAAAGGAGAAACAGGCCTAAAGACCATGACTACAGCTCAATGGTAGAAGTGCTCACAGAGATTGTGACCCCCATTCAAACACCAGCTCCCATGAATCTTCCAACAAATGATTTAGTTATTTCATAAAGTAAAAGAGCTGCAGTGGAACAAAAAAAAAAAAAATCTTCTACATGAAAAGAAAAAATTCTACATGTTTAAAAGTGTGGGATATGGCAATGCTTCTGAGATGGCTTTTCTTTCTGTTACTTTCAAACATATGAGTTATCAAGCTCTGACTTGGTATCATACGCATTATGTTGACTTTACATTTTAATTAAACACCACCCTCCAAAATTTTCAGTGTGACAATTTATTTAATTTTTAAGTGGGTTTTCTTTATGTATAGCCTACAATTTTTTATGGTAGGCACAAAACCCATGATATATGTTGAGATATGTAGAGATATGTGTATTAAAGAACTCAGTAAGTTACACATCAAAAAAGAAGGCATATGAAGTGTATATTTCAGACCATTATGTGAAGTATTTTGAAAGTTCAGGGACACTAAAGCAAACACCTGTATCTCTGACTGCAGAGATAGGATGTACTTTTTTAAAATGACCAACACGCTTAGCTTTCTAATATGCTAGTGCTTGTGAGATATAGTTTCTCTTCAGAGTATGAAGTACCACAGAAAGCAGATGTTTTGAGTTAAGATTTAAATCACTGGTTCTTATCAAATTAGGTGAGTAATTATCCAGAAACATGGATTTATATTGCATGTTGTTCTCATTTCTGTCTCTGTCAGGAAAAACCATGTTAAAGAAACATGCCTTCCTCCAGGAACAATGCGAGTGTGTGAGTTTCAAACATTAGAGAGCTTTCACATTAAACCTTTAGACCCTACCACTTCTACTTCTCAGACTCACAGAAACCCTACTAAGCTTCCCAAATTGACAGCACTGTACTGGAATTGATGTTTCTTTATTATCTGCTGTTGTAGACATCAATATAGAGGGAGTATCATATGATACATTACTCATCTGGCTTAAAATATCCCAAATTTGCTTTAAACTGAAAACTGTTAATGTTTAAAGAATTCTAGTCTCCAACTATTAATGGCTGAAAAAGATGATAAACCTTTACCACAGTTCAGACAAAAAAATATTCAAATTGCGTAGAGTACCTTCATAAAGTCACATATAAAATCTAATTGTTCTTCATACCCAAATTAATTTACAATTCCTTTTAGCTTATTTAATGAAGTTCTACACCAGAAGTATTTCATTTTCCATCAACAAAGCAACACAAAAACAAAATCTGACAAATTAATATACTTTAAAAAGTGTATAAAATTCATATATACCAAATTCCAGAAACTAACCATTCCCAGGTGGTATAGCTCCCAGAAAGCAAAGTGGGAGAATTAAGGAAAATGAATCATAGTACAAGGAAGTTTTTGCTCCCTTTCAGGCTTCCAGTACAAACAGAAAATCCTTTTAGAATTGAAAACTTGTAAAACCAGACAAACTTATTTATTAGTAAAGCCTGTTTTTCATTCTGTCTCTGTAATTAGGACTCGATTATCAACATTTCCATCATTGTTCTTTGTTGCTTCTTATCTTGAACATGTAAATACCAACACTTGTAGAGGGAAGCGTGTCTTAAAAGAACAAGTGCTGGTACCAAGGTATTATGCACTTATGAGCCCTATTTTAACCTTGACATAAGGATTTGTGTAACTGTTGATGACAAATAGACTGCAGAACAAAATATCTTCTGTCAGAAGTAAAAACTACATGCCAGCAATACTAAAGGATAAAACATGTCCAAACAGGTTTACTCTGAATGATGGCTCCCCTTTCAAGCACGAGAATTTTTAAAGTGTCCTTACTTTGTTGTATATACTGAGACATTTTACCAAATATTGCAATACTTTGAAAAAAGACAGTCAACATCGACTAATCAACTTCAAACTTTTGCAACTGCTTTTCTTTTAAATGGCAAATTTCAGAATTCATTTATCTAACACTAACTCACTCTATGCTATAAAAGGTCAATAAAATCAAAATCAAAATCTCTGATTCAATATTTGAGTTTATAGTTGCTAATTTAGAATATATTTTATACAGCTTATCAAGTATGCAGTCCATAATCAACAATTATTCAATACAACCACAATGATATTAAGTCCAAAAGATACCATTTGTTTGCCTGTACCGGAGTAAAATTTCCCTTTCATTTGTATATTTGGACAAGCAATGGTTCACCACGGCTAGGAGTCCTGTGCAGCAGTGCTCTACAATATTCTGATCATCACAGGTGTGAGAAATTAATTCTCACACTCTCTAGACTGAATGATTAAATAGTTCTATACCTGACTCACTTGATTCAACAAAGCTAGAATGGAATATCCATAGTACCATTCTTGAAAAAATTCAACTCCTCAGCACCCGATCTGTGTTTCCTCTGTATAACTAGACCATCAGTAAATCAAGACTGTACACAGAAAATTGTTAGGTGATTCAAATGAACCTGATATAAGCACTGGTTTTATCTACTTTTAAGTTATGTGTTGATGACAGTTACTGACTGAGTGAATCGAAAAAAGAAACTGTATGAAAACACAATGCTTGTATATAGAGAAGTCTTCTGGACATTAGGTATAATGTGAGAATTGAAGGAGGAGAGAATGGCAAAGTTGAGAGAATATGTAATGAAACAAAACAACAAAAATTTGAGGGAAGATCTATTTCTGAAAGTTACATCTTAACTGATTTAAAAAGATACATACTTTTCTTTTTTCCACGACTCTTGTGTTTCAACTTCAAAAACCACGGGTACTAAGCTATATTTAAAACACAACCTGTGTCCTCTGTCATTCACTTTTGATGCCAGGAAGGACTAAATTTCAGTTTTCTGACATAACGAAGTATTTTAAAAAAAAGGCTAGAGGGTCCTTGGATATTAAGACAATTTTTTATTTAGGATTGCAGCAGTGACTGTCTTCATGGATATTTTTAATAAAATTCCAGTCAAATCTTACATTAACTCTTCATGAACGAAGACCAAAACTTCCGAAATAATGTAATCACAAATGGTAGTAAAGAACTCATGAAAACAATCAGCTTGTTTTTTGATGTGTCATATCACTTAGGTATCACTTTTGTTATTTACATCCTTTAAGTTGATTATATTGTAATGTTATACACAGTATAACATTAAGTATAAGTATATAACTTATATGTATGTATATAACATTAAGTGTAAGTATCACTGCACTTGGTAAAATACAAGCTGTTTCATACTAGCAAATGTAAAATCCAAATCATGTACATTACTGCAAAGGATCATAGTACATTAAGGATGAGAGAAATTATGAAAGAACATAAGAGATGATAATCATTGCCTATGTATCATCCTCAGCAGAGCAGCTTTTTCTTTTTAAGTGAACATCTTACATTATGTGCCTCATCACAAGGATAAAAATAGGATGAGAGCCTATGATGGAAAAACAAAAGAAGATACAGATTTGAGATAACGTGTTCAAGGACTACGACTTGGCACAGCTCACTATGAACAGATATCTTCCCTAACCTGTCTATTCTCCCTTCAAAAAATTATTTTTCTGCCTAATGATATTGTTTTATTAATTTTCATTCCACTCATTTATTTTATACTGCAATTGATCTGCAATTTTTATATACACTGAGATGTTTCCTGTTCCACAAGTATAAAAAGTATTCAAAGAGTAAATTACTAATGAAAACGAGTGACAGCATTTTGTCTAGAAAGAAAGCTTGTGCCAAGGTAATTGTCTTTGTCATTTATTTCTATTTCTGCTCCATCTGGAAAGTATTTTTTGTCTTTACGAGTGATACAAGTTGCTAAACTGGTCCTTTGAATACGAACTTAGAGAACTGAATTAAAAGCTAAAATTTATGACTGATTAGTTCCATACTTTACATGGGAACTGGAAATACTCACTTGAATAAGGATTGTAGAGATAAGTAGGCCTTCACAAAAGGAGGTCTGTTTGTTTTCTTTCTCAATTAAATTTTCACAATTTTTTCATAGTGTCAATGAATATATTTCTGAATGACCACAAACTGAAAAATTATGAATAACCAGAATAAACCCATAAAATTGCATAATCATGCCTTCTTTCACATTGTGCAAAATTTGAAATATTACTGATGTTCTAATAAAATTCTCAAAAGTAGTTTTACCCTAGTATCTTTTCTGTCCTGAGGCTAACTAGAGCAACAACTGGAATGTGGTCACAACCATTGGAATTGGAACCTGATAAAGGACTGTTGAAGAGAACAATATTTACAATCATACTTCCAAAACCAGTAATTAATTTAGTTGTTTAAATAAAGATACCTTTCGTCTAATTTTCAAGGATGCTCAGTCTTTGAATAGCTTCTCTTAAGTCACATCAACGCTGCTGATACCATTTTGAGCCTCACTGTTGTACACGCAAGAGCACTTGGAATGACTGAGCAAGTTTGAAAATGTCATTCCTTTTGCTCCAGCCCTATTCACAAAATGCAGTCTTCTACAGACGATGCAAAATTCCCATTTATAGCTAGATACAAGCAATCAGACCTTCTAATGCTTTTCTTTTTTAAGTACACATCACAAGTTAGTAATAACATACTAGCTTGAAAAGACTTCAAGACTTTGCTACAGTGCACGTCTTCACTGTCCTGCATACAGCCTTGTAAGTTGTCATGGTAGAAAGCAGGAACAGTCTCTTCTAAAAA
Source organism: Chiroxiphia lanceolata (assembly GCF_009829145.1). NCBI lineage: Eukaryota > Metazoa > Chordata > Aves > Passeriformes > Pipridae > Chiroxiphia > Chiroxiphia lanceolata. The sequence goes on from NC_045641.1 coordinate 40,943,020, forward strand.
TGTATCCTATTTCTTCTGAGCTTGTCCTTAACATCTTGATAACATTTTCCCTTTTAAAAGTGCAGTGGCATTGTTTGTGTACTGATACTGTCTAAAATCATCCTTCCAACAGAGAAAAGATACGGGATTATAGAACAAAACAGTCAATACCATCCTGAGGGCAAGTGGCTGTTCCAGCTCTCGACTCAGCAGACTTTCATTTCCCCTTACAATCTATTATAAAAATATAGAATGATCCAGCAGCTGCATACCTTACCAATATATTCAGTAGAAGCAAACATTGCTTTTTTTGGTGGGAAGAAAATCGTGATATACAAATACTCTTGAAATATAATTTTCCAGTGCTAGACAATGTGAATTCCAATAAAACGAAATATTTTTTATTTTCTATTTACTTCATAATTCAGACTTGAGTAATCATAGAATATGCTGTGATGATTAATGCTAATTTAGTGTTGATTTTCAATCACCCTATTTATCTTCCTGAAAGTTCTGAAAGAAAAGTTAAAGGGCAACAATATAAACCCACCATTTTTTCAGTCTTTGGGCTGAATGGCTTCTAAACTTGCCAAATTCCAAAAGAGGACTTTCTAAGATTTAATCTTCACAATAACCACCTTTATTCTTAATAAAACATGTTTTGGAAAAAAAAAGAAAAGTGAGACAGGATATTAAGTAAGTAAGGTTGCATTTCCAGGACATAGGAAAAATAAAAGTATTTTTTATTTGCTTTCTACATTCAGTCAGGATGACTTCAATATTCATCATGCAAATGACTAAGCAGCATTATTCATGATTTATCTTGCCATGCATCTAAAAAATGCCATAAACTTATAAGTAGTGTAATAAATATTTTGTTCTTAACATTCTTACAGCTTAATCTATATCTGTATCTAGAAAATTGAGATGAAGATGGATCAATAATTAACAAATGTGTGTGCCTATATTAAATGAAGAAAGAACTGCTATTAAAGATCACAGTCTAAAAACCTACAGTTGATCAGGAAAAATAGCTACTTGACAAAAGCATCAAAATGTAGTGAAACCTAAATTAAACATTGTGATACTGACAGAGTACTGCTCTCATCTTTAAAAAAACCTTACCCGTTCAACATGGTAGCAGATGACTACTGCCTGGTTCTGCACTCACAGCTCATTTTGAATAAGGTTGAAAGCTTAGTGGTAAGACTATAAAGATGCTAGATCAAAAGAAGAACATCTCTCATGGACAGGAAGTCTCAGGTGGAATAATGGCAGATGGAAAGCTGAGAATTATTTGTCTGCTATTGAGCAAGGACGCATTAAAAACTCCTTGCCAAGGAAAGGTAGCTTTTCCATTTCTTTCTTTCATGAAGGCAAGAGCGCAAATGAACACTGGCCTCTTCTGGTGGGCTTTATTTGCAGTGTGAGTGTCAGTGTCTCTTGTGTGCCACCACAGGTTCCCTTGACAGTCAGTAAAGACAGGCACTTTCAAGGGGCACTGCTTCTGACCTATTTTGGTTGTCTATTTTAGCTTGAGATGAATCACACCACAGAGGTGGGAGGCAGTAAAGACAGAAATGCCTACGCTCTAGATATCTGGAGTTAGGTGCAGTGAATTCTGCTCTGGGAGCCTGAACTGAATGTTAAACAACTTATCAAAATATGACAAGAAGATATTATAATCAAAACTAAAAAACCCACCACTGATTAAGTACACCTGAAGGAAAATTACGATAAGAAATAATTATTTCTATAACTAGGTGAAACAAAACCAAATCCACACAAGCCTGAAACCTGCTTTTCCTACTTTCATAAAAAAATTATGTGAAAAGTAACATCCACAGTAACAAATTCACAGTCACATCCATATTAAGTCTGCTATTATAATCACATCCAATATTAACATCCCAGATTGAGATGCAGAACATTATGGAGCATGGGAAAATTAACTGCAAAATTATTCATTTTTTATGGAAGTATGTTGTTGACACAAACAAATCACATCTACAAGGTTAAATAACATAGCAACCTCAGGCCAGGAAGTTCCTAATTCTTAGTACTACATCTGTGCTTATTTCATGTTCACTGCAGCATGAACACATCTCTTTTGTACATTAAATAAATATGATAGACATTTATTGCAATTCAAAGCTCATAATTTTGTTTAGAGTTTCATATAATTTCATATATTATATTTCAAATCATTTCATATAACAGCTTTAAATTTTTATCAGCGTCAAGTAGTGGCAATGTTAATTAGTATGTTCTTAAAATGGCACAGAAAATCCTTAAAAAACAGCAGATCACTGAACTTAAAATATATATAAAATATATGCACCTGTGAAAAATGGAATAGTAAAATCACAGTATCTGTCCTGCAGAAAGTTTTCCTAACTGTAGTGCATTAAGATTTTTTTTTTAATGGCACAAGCCAACTACAGATTTAACCTGCATTATCCATACACAAATTTAGTCCTCTCCTGAGTCTGATGTAGTATATATTCTCAGCAATAGCTTATGGGAAAGATACCTACAGAAAATTATACACAGAATATAATATGTTTGACTTCATCAACTTTTTTTTCTTCACCCACTGGCCTCACTTCTGTTAAGAAAATACATAGATACATTTGCTGTAGCTCCTCTATAGAAGTGACATTTTACATAAATACGTTCTGGCTTATTTCATCTTTAGCTAAACAGTGCTAATCCTGACAGCCTCTCTTCACTTAAAAATTCCTTCTTACCCCTAATCATTTTCACTATCTGTCTCTACGTCTCCAGATAGTAGCTTACCATGACAGAATATATCTTGCTCCTTCTCTGCACAACCAGATGGAAATCAAAAGGAAACATTTAATCTTACTCCTACTCCTGTCCATTTACCAAGACTCCAAACCTTCTAGATGGTGCATGGAAAATAGCACTGATATTGCAGTTAACTGTGGATTGCTAAAACTGAACAACAGTACACCTTAGAATAAACAGGTGATGTATGAAGCAATTTAGACCAGCACAATAAAATTCTAACTCAAAGTTTTCAGACACTGTCCAAGAAAGGTATTTCATTAAATGGCAGAACAGTTTTCTATATTTACAGTCCGTTTAACTGAAAATATTAAAATGACCATGGACGTGGTTTGACAGACAAGCAAGATATAACAGTTGGGAAAATAAATCACAGATGAGTCAACAATTTAAATAAAACTTGTGATTTTATTTTTTAAAAATTGCTAATGACTCATTCACGATTATCTCTCCATAATTTTCCATTACATACACTCCACCACATAATATCTGAACAGATGAACTTGGCTTATTTGCAAGGTACCCAAGATATTTTACTGCTTCATATGTCTTTGAATCATTCACATATTAAATTAACCAGTGAATTCTTACTTTGCTTTACAAGAATCTTCAAAAATTCTTCCTAATTTCTGCAATTTTATTTTTGCAATTAATGTATCTAGATAGTATAATGGGAAAAAGTTATTAGAGAACAAAATGTTCATTCTGGAACACTGAATGCTACAGTTAAATTAAAAATGACATGTTTGATCAAGTTCCATGGTTAAAAAACATCCTTTCTCATGAGGGTTAAAAATAAGCTTTTACTATTGTCTACAACTTAAACCACAGATAAACCACTTTTCTGGATACCCTTTCGAAGACTCTTCAGTTCAGTTGTTTCTTGTTTCAGTTTTTTTTTAAACAAAGATCATCTTCCCAAGCAATCCATCCCAAACATTACTGTGTTTCACTGTTACTGCCCATTTCCAGAGCTGCTATTAACGCAGCAAGAAAGAGGTAGGCATAACATGCCAAACAAAAAGAGAAAGAGGTAAAACAGAAGAGGTAGCAGAGTTGGCATGGAGGCTGTGACATCATTAGAGGGAAATGGAAAGCTATATTTATAGGAGTAAACTAAACATGCTTGGCCAACCGGCACAGAAGAGTACACAAATATGCTAGTCAACACTGAAGTGTCCAAAGAGCCTGTATGCAAACTGTTTTATTGGGAATGGTCCCTGCAACAGTCCTATTCCCACACCATAATTAGTAATTGCCTGGAAAAAGTATAAATTAGTGTGAATGAAAAGTTTGCCAGGATCTGGGCCAACAGATTACTACTACAGATGATTGTGTTTGACCATCCCGGAATATTTCCCAGCACTGTTTGATTTAGTTGCATATAAACATGCTAAGCCTTTCCAGAAGGTTTGAAGTTATAGCACATAGTAAAAGATTATGTGCATTTCCAGTCTTGCTGTTGAAAATCATTTGGTTTTTAGGATAATTAAAAATAGGATATGAATGATCAATATTAACCAATTATTTCTAAAACTTCAATCAAATAAACCATACTGGATGCTGTGTAGTAGTTAAATTTTTGCCTAAAGAGTGCAACATTGGCACTGAGGAGAAATTCAGACCGGTACATACCATATACATAATGGATACTTTTCATTAATTTCACTTAGTTATCCCTAGCTCTTGATGTGCTCTGCCTGTATTGTCTACAGAAGATTGCTGATTCCTGGCAGGTGTGCTGCCAAGTCTTCAGGGCTCTTTAACATGCAAGTCATCTAGAACAAGCTTGGAACAAATTATATTATCTAGATGTATTGCAATAGTACTTCCTGAACATGGAGTGCACTCAGTCTGAAATAAGGCCTGAGAGAATTGGGAGATGTCAGTTGTGAAAACATTACAATTTTTGATATGCTTATCCATGTAGAATATTTGGAAGACTCTTCACAGTTAATAATGAAACAGAATGTGAAAGGTGACTCAAGATTCAGCACAGGTTTACCACAAGCAACAAACAAGAAACATACACAGATTTGTCAAATAAAGGACAAAGCACATACTGTTTATAGCATAAACATAACAGAAATATGAAAGAATGCAAAGATACAAAACTCATCAGACAGGCAGAACAAAAAAACCAAACCAAATCACTATAATGCAAGTTATATGGGAGCTGTCAAGAGCATAGAAAATATCTTGTATTTCAAACAAATACTTAGAAACTAATATATCCTGCTAATCTTCGAAAACAAGAATATAAAGCAGAAAAAGAGTAAAAATTAAAAAGATAATAGAAGATCTTTTCCCATTACAGGGAAAATCTCTTTGTAAAGAACCCACAAGAAAAGCCTAATGTAAAAAAAATACCAGCAAAATATTGAATAAGGTTTGCATGTGTCTTGTAATCAAATGTTAGAACTCATGTAAATACAGATAATTATACAGAAGTAGAATTCATAGAATCACAGATTTATAAAATGGGTTGGGTTGGAAGAGAATTTAAAAGTCACCAGTTGTAACCCCTCTGTCATGGGCAGAGATGACATCCACTCTACCAGGTTGCTCAGGGCCCCATCCAGCCTAACTTTGAATACCTCCAAGGGCTGGGGCATCCACAACTTCTCTGGGTAACCTGTTCCAGTGTCTTAGTACCCTCTGAGTAAAGGATTTCTTCTTAACATCTAATCTAAATCTCCCCTCTTGTAGTTTAAAAACATCCCTCCTTGACCTATCACTCTCTGCCCATGTAAAAAGTCTCTCCCTCTCTTTTTATGAGCCCCTTTCAGGTACTGGAAGGTGCTATAAGGTCTCGCCAGAGCCTTCCCTTCTCCAGGCTGAACAACCCCCTCTCTAAGTCTGTCTTCATAGAAGAGGTGCTCCATTACTCTGATCATCTTTGTGGCCCTCCTCTGGACTTGCTCCAGCAAGTCCATGCCCTTCTTGTCCTGAGGACCCCAGAGCTGGATGCAGTATTCCAAGTGGGCAGAGTAGGGGGGCAGAATCACCTCCCTCTATGCAGACCAGGATACAGATGGCTTTCTGGGCTGCAAGCACACACTGTTGGCCAAAGGAAGTTTATATCTTAAAAGTATCTTGAAAGTTTCACGCCTCAAATAGGAGAACAGCAGTTCAGTTTTCAGTTCAGTTCACCTTGGAGAATGTTAAAATTTTGTAATGAAAATTACATGCAATTTATACAACAATGTGTGTAGTCCAGCCAAGAGGGATCACATCATAAGCAGATATTCCTAGAGAAGTGTAACTCTTAGCAATATTAAAGGAGGAGGACATAAAGCTGTTGAAACATGAGGAGAATATGCTAAAAATGAAAAAGGGGGAAGAAAAACTTGAAAACTATTCCAAGACGGTTGCATAAGGTACTAAAGAAATGCCTGAAAAATTTGCCAGTGAAAGACAACATTTGGATAGTATAATAGCCAAACCAAAGACCAACGCAGCAGATTTGTTGGGCTGCTGCTGGTGGTGTTTTGTTGTTTCTTTAAGGTATTGGGCTCAGTTTTAAAACACTTTACACTTGACTCTTAAGGAATGAGTTTTCTTGGGATAGAGGAGACAAACTACTAGATGTGAACAAACCATTTCACATATTTTCTCAGGATAAGAAGGTAAAATATGTTCTTATTAAAGGCTTCCTTTGACAACTAGTAATTCCTTCTGAATATGTTTGGATCAAGAAGTGCCACTTTTTGCAGCGTCCCAGACAGTATAAAAAGCCTTACAGAAGCAAAATTCTACCTCAATCCTTGGGAGACACTTGCAGAAGGAAACAAACATACACATGAACCACAATGTAACATCCGAATTCAAGTTTTGCTACCCTCTTCCATAATAGATTCTATATAGATTGGAAAAGACCCCTAAGATCTATTCTAACTGCAAACCTAAAACTTCCAAGTCCATCACTGAACCATGTCTAAACTAGTTGCCATGTCTACACAACTTTTAAATACCTTCAAGGATGGTCAATCAACCACTTCCCTCAGCAGCCTGTTCCAGTGCTTGACCAACCTTTCAGTGGAGAAATTTTTCCTAATATTCAACTGAAACTCCCCCTCGAGGCCATTTTCTCTGTCCTATCCCTTGTTACCTGTGAGATGAGCATGATCCCCACCCGGCTACAACCTCCTCTCAGGTAGTTGTAGAGAGCAATAAGGTCTTCCCTGAGCCTCCTCTTCTCCAGGCTGAACAACCCCAGCTCCCTCAGCCTCTCCTCATCAGACTTGTGCTCCAGACCCTTCAACAGCTTTGTTGCCCTCCTCTGGACGTGTTCCAGCACCTCAATGTCTATTTTTAGTGAGGGGCCCAGAACTGGACACAGGATTTGAGGTGCAGCCTCACCAGTGCCTAGTACAGAGGGACAATCACTTCCCTGGTCCTTCTGGTCACACTATTTCTGATACTGGCCAGGATGCCATTGGTCACCTTAGCCTGGGCACGTTGCTGGCTCATGTTCAGTCAGCTGACAGCCAACACCCACAGGTTCTTTTCCACCAAGCAGCTTTCCAGACACTCTTCCCCAAGCCCACAGAGCTGCAGGGGGTAGTTGTGACCCAATTGCAGGACCTGGCACTTCGCCCTATTGAACCTCATACAACTGGGCTTTACCCACTGATCTAGCCTGTCCATATTTTCCTGTTGATAATTTTTATCCATTTATGTATGCTATTCTAAGCATTAAATATGTGGTATGATGGTGCTTCTTATTTTATTGAAACAGAAAGCAGTAGTTGCATAGCAACTTTAGGTTGGTTTGTTTTGTTGATTTGTCAGGACAGTTGAAAAGTTTCTAAATTTAATATATTTCTAGACTTATTTTACATTTCTTGAATGTAAATTAATTGCTCTCAATGATGACTCTCTTTGTGCCCTAGTATCTTTCATTCTCTCCTGACAGTGTTTTAAAAATATTTTTGACATTCTGATGTTGCTCTCTGAATAAGAAGGTATTGAATTGTGTACAACCTGGCCTTACAGTTAACTTAATCTTACTAACAATCACTCAGAAAAATTTGTATTTCTCTATATTGTCATTGCATTATAGTGATTCAAAGTCTCTTTTCTCTGTGCAGCTTGAGCTGAGGCTGTTTTTTACTTTTCAGTATACATCAGTAATTCAGACTGACACTGGCAAACTGCAGTTAAAACCATTAATTTTGCATCCAGCATGAAGTATGAAATACCTTACACAACTTTTTTCAGCTAACTTCATATTACATGACCAAAGAAATTTTGTCATTCTCACTGGGATTTCTTGAGAACTGCAAACCTTAGATGGTCTCAAGTATCAAGAATTGAGACCATGTGTCAAGACCAGCCCTTGAGTGTCTGTTAATATTTACAATTATGTGACTTGATCAAGGCCACACAATTAGTCTATAGCAGAGGCAGCACAGTGTGCTTCAAATAAACATTCAATTGCTATAGCCAGAATGCAGGATTTTTTTCATTCTGTTCTCTTGCCACACTCCAGCATGTTAATAGTTGTAATCAGTGGCACAGCACAGTTCAAAAGACAACATCTTCCTCTAGGAATTGTTCCTGATGTAATCGCCAAAGTACAGATCATACTGAATCTTGCAGGCAGAAGTACTGCATAAAACTGTAGGTACCTCTGCTTGTAAAAATTGAGGTTTTAGAAACTTAATTTCTTTTTCAGTCTGCTGTTTCACAAATGAGTTCACCTTTCAGCAATATGCAGCGACAAGCAGCTGATTTTGGAGAAGCAATTTTTAATTAAAACCTGTTTCTCATCCTTTTTGTTTCAGTTAATGATTGCCAGGAGGTGTTGCTAACCTCAGGCCCTTTTCAATACATTCTGAGCATCCTTATATCCTATCACCTTCCACAGAAATGAGGGGTACTCAGCATCTATGGTAAGTGGGACAACATAGATATTTCTCTGGCAGCTGAGCTATGCTAAATGAAAAGTCTCTACTGATAGGTTCTTATTTTTTTAATTAGTTCTTCATGAAAATAAATTACTTCCAGTCAGTAACATTTCCCTAAAAATCTAGAAGTACAGAATAAAAAGTCCTGGCAGTTTTAAGAGTAAATAACTTTTGATAGGATGTTTATGATTTAACAGTTTTCAGTACTTCCTAAATAAAGTCTTAAAGTTATAATATATAACTTTCATAACATTCATGATAATTTATTTCATGATTGATTGGGGATTTGTTACCTAAGTTTGAGATAGGATCATGTGGCTAAATTTAGAGCACTGAGTGTTTTTGCTCATTCATTCCTTCAAGAAAAGAGTCATTAACTATAACATCTATAAAATGCTGCTTTCAAAACTACACCAGACCTTTTCCATCAGAATAGTTACTTTCAATATTATTATTTTTGTTCTATGTATTTGGTAGGTTATACAATGAAAGTGTTCTGGTTTAGGTATTGAAACAGAATTTGTCTGGCTTACTGGCTCATTTCTCTTGTTTACTGGCTTCTTCAGGAATTTGGTGAGCTAGTTTTATAGAAACTATTAATAAAATTTACTTTCATTAAAATCTAATTGGCTCAGATCTTTTGATGTTTTGTTGTGAAGATGGCAAAACACAGGAGTTTTATCTATGGCTATACACAGAGAAGTCCAAAACGGTACTGCTCCATACAGCCCTTTTTGCTCTATTGACTGTGATGCATCAGCCTTGGAAACATACACAGAAAAAAAGAAAATACTTTTACTCCTTTCCTCCAGCTGATAAACAAAATACCACCAACCTAAACCCTGAAACAGACACACAGTGAACACTGCAGCTTCCAAATGCGCTCCCTAATAACTTATAATAAACTACCATGCTACTTAAACCAAATGTTATACTATGGGAGTAGGGTTCAAAACTGTTAGAAAGGAAAGGCTGTCTGACAGAACAGTGTTTCTGCTGACACAGAATATTGCTGCATAGATATTGCAAAGACGACATAAGGGAAAAAGTTTAGATTGGAAGATAAGGAACTTTGCTCATGAAACTAGGTAACATAAATAAAAGGATGAGGGAATAACAGTGGACTAGTTACACAATTACCAACAAAAAAATACTTCATCTACCATCCAAGTGAGGACTTAGCCTTCTTGCATTGTGTTTTCGCTGCAATTCAGCATACAAGTATCTTGATGTACAGCTAGGTGCTCAAAGAAATTGTCTAGCACAATGAATATTAAGAAGCTTTATATTTTTCTACTTCAGCTAATAAAAAAGCAGAGCTAGTCTTTTTCTATACAATCCAGTCAGTAGACGGATGGTTTTGTGAGCTACACATGAATACAACAGCACTGTGCAAGGTGAACAGCAGGAAATAGAATAATTATTGCTGAAAGATTACATGACTGGAAGAGACTTACAAATACTTAAATAATACTCTGTCCAATGTGTCTTGTATTGGGTTTTTTCAATTGAGGCATTTTATGCCTGATGATTATAAGCATTAAGAAAACAAAGCTTCATCTTCAGAAAGATGAGGACGTTTCTTCAGGAAGAAAAAAGGAAAACAAAGCCAAAACCAAGTAAATAGGAAGATACTTCAAAGGAATTCACCTTATGTAAAAGATGTAGCATTCCCACCGAGTTGTGGTTGCTTCTAAAACAGAACTAATTATCCCCATATGACTTGTAATTGCAAATACAAAGAGAAAAAATTCAAACCCTTAATGCCAAAATAATTTGTGAATCATCCTACCAAAGGTCACATCAAAGTTGCATACTGGCTTTTGAATAGAGCCTTTAGGAAAATACTTAGGAAATCTGTTGATATGCTTAAAAAGAAAAAAATCCACCCCCATGGTTCAAGAAACTGTTTTAGAACATTTAACAATTTATGGGCAACTTATTTCAGCATGTATAGGTTCAATTCCACACTAATCTCTGCTTAGTAGCATGGTTCTCCACATATAGTAAACACTCAGAGCATGCTATGTATCTGAGATTAGAAACTGGCCTCTCAGTCACTAAGTAAGCTTTTCTTTAAGTACGTACATATCCTATTTAAAATGTGAGGACCCACTTTCTAATCTCCATCAAGCAGGATGCAGTTAGCAGACACCTACAAACGTTCAACAATGCATGTGAATCAGATGATTTCTCATATGTACAGTGATATATGTCACAAATTTAGCATGGACTCAGGCGCTAAATCTCTAGAGAATAGTCAAGCTGACACAGGTGCTTTAGAGGCCTATTTGCATTTTAATGGATGTGGAAGAGAAGATTTATATGCACAATGCATTTTATTACTAGGAAGAGTTATTTGTTACATGACATGAGAAAAACCAACACCTTCCAAGCAAAATATAACATCTCACACAGAACACGAACCTGAAGCAGCCATCGATACAATATCAAGGCATTATAAGACATTATAAGGCATTGTTTCTAGTTATAGATACGATGTTGAAGCAAGAAAGCAGCCGATTCGTTTTCAGGTCTGAGAAGCCGAAAAGCCGATTTTCCACAACCAGCCGAGCCCCTCTCCTGTGCGTTCCCGGTGTGTGTTACATCCCCAAGCCCCCGCAGCGCAGGGAGCTGGTGCCGGGAGCGAACGCTCCCTATCCCCTTCCGCCGACCGCCACCTGCCGTCGGGCCGGGCGGTCCTGTCTGCGGGGCGAGGGGCAACTGCCCCCAAAGGCTCTTCCACAGAACGAGGGGGAGCCTTTAAGGATGTTCTTCCAGATCACCTGTAGGTGAAAAGGGTTAATAATTCTGGGGAGATGCAATGTCTTTCGTTGGAACGAGGATAATGCTGGAAAAAAATATGTCCGTTGGGGCTTCATTCCCCTGCATAGGAGCTTCTGGGAAAAGAAATCCATGAACAGCTGAGAGATGGGCGCTTACTATACAGCATAGATTGCTCAATCCATAACTGTTGGTGCAGATCAAAGAACAGGAGAGTGTTTGGAATACGTTGCCCAGACACTGGTATCAGCATGCCAGCTTTATATTAAAAAACTATTAAGACTATTAAATATTAAATTTTAAATTCAAACTATTAAATTATTAAAGTTTTGAATCAGTCACTGGTCCATTATTTTTTCATTATTACTTTAACAGAAAGGTAATAAGTACAAACTACCTATAAAATCAAACTTTTCTGCAAACCATATCTTCATTTCTTCTTGTCAGAAAGACATTCACATTATTTAGTGAATTCAAAGGTAATTCACATTATAGTCCTTCCATAGCTAATGCACACAGTTATAACTTTAGGAACCCCTTGTGTTATGTATTGCTTAAAATTAGTGCTAAATAGCTTGAATGGAAGCAGAAGGCAATTACAGAGGAAGTAAATCGGGGGTCCTTTGAAGTGTTATTATAGCTGTTATCAAAATTAAATACATTTGTTACCTCAATCAAGAGAAAAGGCAGTAAGGTGAATGGTAAACTATTTTTAATACATGCATAAAATGTTTCATCTGGAAGAAAATATGGGACATATTTTTGGATTATTGTTTTCTTAATTTCTGGATATTTTAAATCTTAGCAAGAAGTCCAGACAACAATTCATAAGAAGTCTTTAGAGTTTCAGTCTAGCAAAAATATTTGCTCATAAACAACTTTGCTCAGAGCTAATCTGAAGTACATGTTTTAGGAAAAGGTTTAAGATGAACCTTCAAAATCACCAATAAATAGGATACCAAGTACTTCTCACGAAACTTTTCTCAGTTTGTTGTTAGACTACAGAACTCACTAAAATAACAAATACTGTCTTACTGAAATGAGTTTTAAAGTTCAAGAGTGGGAGAAGTATTCATATCCCTTGTGAAAAGTTTGTACAGAACAGTATGTCCTTCTGTTTCATGCAAGATAAACTGTACAAAAGGTATAATCACGTCTGTCCTCAAGAGGTATTATTGTGTATATGACACTCACGTAATAACACTACTATAAAGTGCAATGAGGCCGATATTTTATAGGAATCACAGAATCACAGAATCAACCAGGTTGGAAAAGACCTCTGAGATGATTGAGTCCAATCCATGACCCAACAACACCCTGTCAACTAGACCACAGCACTAAGTGCCATATCCAGTCACTTCTTAAATACCTCCAGGGATGGTAAATCCATCACCTCCCTGGGCAGCCCGTTCTAATGCCTGATCACTCTGCAAAAAATTTCTTTCTAATGTCTAACCTAAACCTCCTCTGGCAGAGCTTAAGACTGTGCCCTCTTGTCCTGCTGATGATGGCCTGGGAGAAGAGACCTACGCTCACCTGGCTACAACCTCCTTTCAGGGAGTTGTAGAGAGTGATGAGGTCTCCTGTAAGCCTCCTCTTCTCCAGGCTAAACAACCACACCTCCCTCAGCCTCTCCTCATAGGACTTGTGCTCCAGACCCTTCACCAGCCTCATTGCCCTTCTTTGGACCTGCTCCAGCACCTCAATGTCCTTCCTGAACTGAGGGGCCCAGAACTGGACACAGTACTCAAGGTGTGGCCTCACCAGTGCTGAGTACAGGGGAAGAATCACTTCCTTGGTCCTGCTGGCCACACTGTTCCTGATCCAGACCAGGATGCCATTGGCCTTCTTGGCCACCTGGGAACACTGCTGGCTCATGTTCAGTTTCCTGTCAATCCAAACTCCCAGGTCCCTTTCTGTCTGGCTGCTCTCCAGTCACTCTGTCCCCAGCCTGTAGTGCTGCAGGGGGTTGTTGCGTCCAAAGTGCAGGACCCAACACTCGGCCTTGTTGAACCTCATTCCTTTGGAATCAGACCATCTCTCCAGTCTGTCCAGGGCTCTCTGAAGAGCTCTCCTACCCTCCAGATTGACACACACCCCCAACTTGGCATCATCTGCAAATTTGCTGATGGTGGACTCAATCCCCTCATCCACATCATCAGTAAAGATATTAAAATAGGACTGGGCCCAACGCTGATCCCTGGGGGACACCACTAGTGACCGGCCGCCAACTGGATGCAGCACCATTCATCACCACTCTCTGGTCCCAGCCCTCCAGCCAGTTCCTAACCCAGCATAGACTGCTCCTGTCCAAGCCATGGGCTGCCAGCTTTTGCAGGACTATGCTATGGGAGACAGTGTCAAAGGCTTTGCTGAAGTCCAGGTAGACCACATCCACAGCCTTCCCCTCGTCCACCAGGTGGGTCACCTGATCATAAAAGGAGATCAGGTTGGTCAGGCAGGACCTGCCCTTCCTAAACACGAGTTGCCTAAGTCTGATCCCCTGTCCGTCCTGTAGGTGCCATGTGATTCCATAACCTTGCCAGGCACCGAGGTCAGGCTGACAGGCTTGTAGTTTTCCAGGTCTTCCTTCTAGCCCTTCCTCTGGATGGACGCCACATTAGCCAGCTTCCAATCATCTGAGACCTCCCCAGTGAAAAATGACAGAGAGTGGCTTTGTGAGCTCTTCTGTCAGTTCTCTCATCACCCTAGAATGGTTCCCATCTGGTCCCATAGACCTGTGAAGATCCAAGTGGCTCAACAGCTCATTAACTTCTTCCTTCTGGATAACAGGGGGACTATTTGGCTCTCCATCGCTGTCTATCAGCCCAGGAAGCCAGTTGTCCTGAGGACAACCTGCCTTCTTGTTGAAAAGTGAGGCAAAGAAGGTGTTAAGTACCTTAATCTTATTCTCTTCTTTGGTAACTATGTTCCCTTCTGTGTCCAACAAAGAATGGAGGTTTTCCTTGCTCCTCTTGATGTATTTATAAAAACACTTTTTGTTGTCCTCAACAGAACTGACCAGATTACCTTCAAATTGTGCTTTTGCTCTCTAATTTTCTTTCTACATGACCTAACTCCATTTCTAAACACTTCATGATCTGCCTGCCCCTTTTTCCAAAGGCGATAGACTCTGTTTTTTCCCCTAATTTCCTGCAAAATCTCCCTGTGTAGCCAGGCCAGTTGTCTTCCCCACTGGCTCACCTTTTGGCACATAAGGACAGCCTGTTCCTGTGCCTTCAAGATTTCTTTCTTGAAGTATTTGCATCCTTCCTGAACCCCTTCGTTTTCAAGGGCTGTTTCCCAAGGTACCCTCTGAACCAGCCTCCTGAATAGGCCAATCTGCTGTCTGGAAGTCCAGGGTAGAGGTTTTGTTTACTCCCTTCCTTATTTCACCGAGTATTGAAAACTACATCATTTTGTGGTCACTGTGCCCCAGACAGCCTCTGACCACCACATCTCCCACCAGCCCCTCTCTGTTTGTGAACAGCAAGTCTAGCACTGTCCCCTCCCTGGTAGGTTCATTTATCAGCTGCAACAGGAAAATTATCTTCTATACACTCTAGGAATCTCTTGACTGCCTCTTCTCTGCTGTGTTGAGTTCCTAGCAGACATCCAGCAGGTTAAAGTCACCCACAAGAACAAACACTGGCGATTTTGAAACCTCTGTTGTTGAATAATTCATCACCCTCTTCCTCCTGGTTGGGTGGTCTGTAACAGACTCCCACTAGGACGTTGGCCTTGTTGGCCTTCCCCCTGATTCTGATCCACAGGCACTCAACCTTATCTTCACTGACCTCAAGTTCTAGAGTCAAGAGACTCTCTTACATACAAAGCCACCCCTCCACCTCTGCTAACTTGCCTGTCCCTTCTGAAGAGCTTGTAACCACCCATGGCAGCACTCCAGTCATGTGAGTCATCCCACCATGTTTCTGTGATGATGACTGCATCATAGCTTTCCTGCTGCACGATGGCTTCCAGGTCCTCTCGCTTTTTTCCCAAACTGCATGCATTAGTGTACATGCACTTCAGTGCTGATTTCACTCCTAACCCTGGCTTTCTACCCTTAGGCTCTTCTCTGGAGAGCCTGGTTTCAGCCTCTTACCCTTCAAACCTAGTTTAAAGCCCTCATGATCAGCCCTACCAACTTATATGCAAGGTTTCTTTTGCCCTTGCTTGATACATGAAGCCCATCTGACTCTAGAAGGGGCTTGGTGCCATAAATTTTGTCCCATGATCAAAAAAACCAAAATTCTGCTGGTGGCACCAATCCTTTAGCCACCTATTGATAAAATGGGTTTTCCTACTTCACATTCATGTCTGCTGTATTAGGAGTATGTTTCAGTTTTTTTAACTCTTTGCAGGAAAAGCCAGAGCTAACATTTTTTGTTGAATTTATTAATGTGAAATTCATCAGTCATAGAGTATCAGAACATACAAACTCTGCCATTTATTACCAGAGTTCTCAATTCATGATATACAAAACAACAGGCTGATGATCTGGAAGAATAAGTTTTCTCCTTCTCTGCAAGTGGGTGGCAAAACACAAAGAGAAGCGCATGACAAGGAAAGCAAACACTGGTGGGAGTCACCTCTTCTCTTAGTCATGGGATCACCCAGAGCACAACCAGCTCAGCACAGGCATGGGATCCATCACAGCACCCCACCAGGCCAAACAGAACTGAGTAAACCTGCAGCAACCAAAAAGAAACCCCCAAATTCCCACTCAAGAATGATAAAAACCTGAAGGAATGGGTTCTCTGAGACTGGGAAATTTGTGTCAGGTGCAGAGTTTCTCTAGACTTCTAGCTGTGTTGGAGCCAGAAGTAATTAACTTATGCATAACACCTGCATAGATGGGTTGTATTCTACAAATATGCTTCAAGCTGTTAGATGTCCATCTGAAAACACAACCTCCTGCAGAAGATAATCAAGGAAAAGAACTTGTGGGCACCACTGGAAAGCCGATGGATCTCAGAACTAACTGTGATTTTTTTAAAAATTGTGCAAAAAATTGCTCTATACCAAAGTAGACTCAGGCAAACTGAAGATTATTGGCTCAGCGTTTTAAGAAGGAGAAGCAGTAGGCAGCAGCACCACAGACCGTGCTTGCCAGGGCTGGTACAAATCTACAGAAATTTATCAAAGATAACAAACAATCAGTAGGGAAATTGTGCTTTCTTGGCCACCCAAATACTATGACTTAAATTTAAGCAGTTGATGGTTGCATTTTTTTTTGTTCACCAGGTAACAGACAACACCTTAACATTCACCTTGGCAAAACATGGTGGAAAGCTTTATCCAGCTTTTGTCAAGGACACATTTCCTTATGAGCATATGTAAAATTAAGTGCTTCATGTAGAATGTTTAAACATAGCTTTCCTGTCAGCTTATATGTAATTGTTTTAATGACCTCTTTGAATGAGTATGAATCCTGACTAATTACATAATACAGGGAAAGATTCTTGATATTATTTTGATATACATAATAAAATGAAAGCTAACAGCCATTCTTGGTAGTAGTACACATCTCATAGTCTTTTACAAGTTTGAGTAACTATACAAAGCCAGGATCTTTACAGAAACTAGAATTTCTTATATTTGGGGAAGAAGAGGAACAAGAAGGTTTGCTGTGCACATAGAAATCTGAATATTGTGCTATAACTACAGAAAAGAAAAAACAAAGCGGAACAAAACTTCAAGCAGTCTTTTAATAAGAAATAATGAGGTAAAGGTGAAAAAGCCCTCAGACAAAACAAAGATCAAACTACAACATTTTCCTTCTGTCTCCAGCAGAGCTGTGGCTCTTAGATTCCAGGCAGATGTATATCTATGTGTGATTTCAGAAGGAGGCACCCATCACACCCAGTAAAAGACGAAAAGCTGTTCCTAACACTAAGAAACTTTTCACACATCTTAAACATGAACAGACGTTGAGTAAAGGCAATGACTTTCTTAAACTATGCAAAGTGGTATGTATACCCATTTCTAGTATTCTGCCTTCTTCACAGAGATTTACTCTCACACATTACACTTTGTAGGCTGCAATATTAGCTCAAACTACTACAAAAATTATTTGCACTGCTGCACTGGATTCTGACTTCCAGTGGCTGAGATGAAAGCACATCCTTCTTTCTGCCAAAACATGAGCTGATTCAGACCAAGGGTAGGGCATGTCTTCCTTATTAGAGAGGTTACCATATCTGAAGCTGCTGAAGGCAGTTGTTTCAGAACATCACCTGGTAACTTTTTGAGCAACATAAAAGATAAAACATTCTCCCCAAAACTACAAAGCAGCAGCAGGTAAAGAGGGAAAGGAAAAAAACATCAAATCCATTAGAATAGTCATTCAAAGCCACAGAATTCAGAATATGCACAGCCTGTTTCTGTGAGTTTTCACTTCCAGCACTTAGTAGGTTCCAAGTTAAAGAATGTTTTTTTTACTTTCATGCAAAGAATATTTAACATTGCAAGATAAAATGAATTTTTAAAAATTTGGAAAAAAAATCATAGCTTACCTAAGTGCAAGATGCAGAAAAAACCCCCAAAAACGAAACAAAAAAACCCAAAAAGCCAATTTCTGTTGTAAATGGATAGTCAAAACATCCTTCAAATTTTCTTGTATTTTCTGTAGAAATATGTATCCCTAAGCACAGTTAAAGGGCATAGCAGGCTGTTAGATCTCCAGTCTTCTCTACTTGGCAGCACTTGTGTTTTTCTACCACATTAGGTCACTTACTGGTCTTTGAGAAGAGAATGTAATATATAGCTTGTGTTCATTTTGATTTGCATTCACTGGAGGTAGACGCATTGAACTTTAAGGCTTTAATATATGCTTTTAGCCCAAATACACAGACATTAGCAGAACACAGACAAAATACACTTATCAGGACAGGAACTGTTACAAGGGTAACAGTGATCAGTCATGTTAACCTGCCCTTCAGCAATAGCAAGAACAAGCTACTTTTTGAAAAGAAAACTATAGTTTGAAGTTTGTCAGGAAGCCATCAGAAATAGTCTGACACCTTCAAAAGCTTAAAGGGAATCTTTCAGAAAATTTCCTTTTTAAAGAGCAATTCACATATCAAAGCAGATTTCAGTCTGATTTAGTGCTTACTTTAAACACACACCATTTGACATGAAATAATAGTAACAATCAATGGCTATATAGGATCACTAGGACATTTAATGGAAATATAAAAATTATTTTCACGGTTATGAAATCCACTCAACACAAAAATATTTCTGAGTACTTTTATATGTCATTAAGTTATATTCATTTTGAACTGCATTTCCACCAACAGACAGTTATTACAAAGTTGTTATATGTTGGAAAGAGACAAAAAATATAAATCTGTTCACTTGTTCATTGAATCAGCTGTTGGGAATTATTCTGCAGAGATGTATATATATATGCGTATAACTGAAAATATATATCTTTGTTATATATATTTCTGTGTATATATATTTGCATATATATATAATGTTAAAATAATATCAGTGCAAGAGGATATTTGTCACAGGACAATCTCTTCTGCTGTTAAATGAAGACAAAAGAAATCCTGTATTAAGTTTTGAAGCGAGACAGTTTTTTGCTCCTACACAGATGCTTCATTTCTGACATACCAAATGATCAATGTCAGTGTGATTCAGCTACCTGATGAATAATGGCATTCTTGTTGAGACAGCTGTAAACTCTTGATCATGGCATGCAATACCAGGCTTGATTTCAACAGCTACTCTATGTTAACAGCTCTATGTTAACATAGCAAATGCACTGGAGGATCTGAGAGTGCCACATACACATGAAAACACAGTGCAGTAAAAAAGGTGAATTTTGAGTACTGATTTATTTTGATTTTATGTAAATAAGTGATAGCTTGAGTAAACTGATTAGTACACATAAATAGATTCAATTTATCATCTCATTTCCATTTAATAAAGCACTTCTATTTGACATTTTTAAACTTAATTATTCTGGAAAATGAAGCATGAATCTAGCTCCAGTACAGAAAGGTACGGAGAAATATCAAACATAACAAGAAGTCCAAGAAAACTGCAATTCACCTACATCATAATACTATCTAGTACAGAAGTGACTGCCGCACAATGAATGCACTGTAGGCTTAAATCCAGACTGTAATAGCTGTCTGTACTGCAAGGACAGTATTATGTGTTCCCTTTGAAGGCCATTGTCTTGATCTAGCAAACAATTTTATGAAACTGTAGAACTAAACTTACTGTCTAAAATAGTTTCTGCAGGAATCATAAATCTCATGTTCTCAGGAATTAGTGTCAAATCTAGTTTTGTCACTTTGTTATCCTGGAGTACGTGTAGAAGCATCACCTTACTTAATACTTCAATAAGCTCTGAAATTATTTTTGGGCTTCCAAATCAGTCCTCGTGAATCCTTACGATAATACAAAAGAAATTTTTTTCTTATTTCCGTAATTCTCAGAGGTAAAACTGTAACTATAGAGACTACAGCTGCTGAAATATGCAGTGCCCAAGTGTAACTTGGCACTGAAGCACAGCTTTCAACAGGATTTTGGCAGTTCTGCACAGTGGAACACGTACTTCCACAAGATGGTGCTCTTTCTTTAAAAATCCAAGTTTAATGTGCCTAACAGGAAAATGCCAAAAACTATATGAGGCTCAACTCCATTTTAACCATGCAAGTATTTTCAATGATACAACACCAGAGTCAGCATAATAAAATTTTTTGAATAGTAAACAATGAAGATAAAAGAGACCAATTTGCTTGAGAACATGGGATTTAAAGCACTGTAGTCTCTGGCCAGCGACCTCCTGGCAATCCAGCTGAGGTCACATAAAAGGTGTCTCGTGCCTTGTTTCCCAAGACAACGTTCACCATGGCAAAGTTATGGGAAGCCAAGGGACCACATCACTGGTCCTGCAGCAGTGGCAGCAGGTGTCAGGGTGCTGGGTGTGTGGAGCTGTGGCTGTCTGCCCTGGTAGGAGACTGAGCTCCACAGCTCTGGTGGGTTCTGGGGAGCTTCACCCCACACCTTTCATGGGCTACAAGGATCACCTACAGAACTGAGTGATGTAAAGTGGACATTTGGTTTCAAAGTATCAGACTGGATGTGGAGAGTCTGGAGTTCATTTCCTATCTTTGCTTTGAACTCATTGCTGAGGAGTTGGTTCAGATGGGTTCCAGACAGATTTAGACACACCCTTCAAATCCGTAACAGCTGGGATTTGCTCCATGCAAAAACTTCACTGACAGCAATAGAGTGTAGTGGGCTGACCCTAGCAGGATTCCACGTACCCACCAAAGCCACTTTATCACTCCCCTCTGCAACTGAGCAGAGAAGGGAAAATATAACAAAGAGTTCATGGGTTAAGGACCAGCAATCCTCACTCACCAATCATCGTCATGGGCAAAACAGACTCAAAGTGGGGATATTAATTAAATTATTACTAAAAAAATCAGAGTAGGATAATTAGAAGTAAACACCTTCCTCCCAGCCCTCCCTCCTTCCCCCTAGCAGCACAGGGAGACAGGAATGAGAGTTATGGTCAGTTCATCACAGGTTGCTCCTGCCACTGCTCAGAGAGAGGAGTCCTTCCCCCACTCCATCGTGGGGTCTTTCCCATGGGCAAAAGTTCTTCATGAACTGCTGCAACATGGGTCACTTTTCCACAGGGTCCAATACCCACAGGGTGCAGTCCTTCAGGCACAGGCTGTTCCAGCTTGGGTCCCCCGCAGGGTCATAAGTCCTACCAGGAAACCTGCTCCAGTGTGGACTCCTCTCTCCATGGGTCAACAGGGCCCTGCCAGAGCCCAGGACCCCACTCCAGCACAGGCCTCCCATGGGGTCACAGCCTCCCTTGGGCATCCACCTGCTCCGGTGTGGGTCTCCTTCATGGGCTGCAGGTGGATCTCTGCACCCCCGTTGACCTCCATGGACTGGCAGGAGACAGCCTTTTCTCACCATGGTCTGCACTACAGGCTGCATGGGAATCAGGCTCCAGTGCCTGCAGTACCTCCACCCCCTTCTTCTCCACTGACCTTGGTGTCTGCAGAGTTGTTCACATGTTCTCACTCCACTTTTCTCTGGCTGAAAATTCATCTGTGCAATAACTTATCACAGAGGTGTTACTATCATTCCTAATTGGTTCAACCTTGGCCAGCCGTGAGTCCGTCCTGGCACTGGCTCTGCTGGACATGGGTGAAGCTTCTGGCAGCTTTTCACAGAAGCCACCCCTGTATCCCCTCTTGCTACCAAAATCTGGCCACACAAACTCAATGCATAGGGATATTCCCAGAGTCAGGAACTCTACACGGTAAGCAGAATTGTCAAACCCAAGTTTTTGATCTCTCTTCATTTTATTTCCTCACTTGGGAAATATAAGATGGTTACATGCCTGAGTCCTGTGGGAATGAGGTTAGTACAAATACAATAAAGTTGTGAGTTACTCACAGGGACAGATAAATAACAAAAACACACATAGTAAAGTAAAATAGTAATAGACTGATAAAGTTCTGCTTTTGATGAAAAAGACAAGCTTCATTGGGAGCTGTGCAAACACTTCTGAAACCTGAACCCTTGGTTCAATGAGGGATATGTAATATTATATTTATTGATCTTAGCCCATTTTCATTAACTTAACTTTTGCAGTTGTTGACATTTGTTTCCCCTGAAAAAAGTTTCCTCTTGTGACCTGAATTACCCTTAGTCATATGAAAAATTCTTTTATCAACAAATAAACTTGAACTGTAATTGGTAACAGAGATACTGTAGCAATCACATCTTCACAGCAGAACTCTGCATTTTGTTAAAGTGCTATGAAAAAGCAGGTTATGCAGTGAATAATATTGCATGACATTGGAAGTGGGCACTGGGCAGAATTAAAAGATACTTTAAGACTTCTCAAATACATGGGTAAAATATTGCTATGCAAATAAGAAGTAGAAGTATGTCAGATAGGTAGCGGAGAAGCTAGGGAGACTGGGAGACAAGTGTGCTTACAAGAACAATTTCCATTTAAAAAGCACTCCTCTCCCTCCTCCACCTTCCCCCAGGTAATCCTCTTTCCTTATTAACACAAGGCACCCAATTTCTCCCCTTAGGCTGACAGGAAGGGTTCAGCACAGGACCATCTCCTTCTCCAAAGGCTTAGGAGAAGTTACAAGGACAGCGATTGCGAGTCAGAAGTGCAGAGATCAACATCTTCTCTTTCTGATGCTGTGGAGAATCGTCCACAATTCTCCTCATGGCATGTCCAGTGCCAAGAACAGTAGGAATGTGTACAGTCTCCTGAAACAAGAAGGGTTGCAACCTCTCTCCCCAGGCACAGGCTCAGGAAGCAGTTCCCTCTAACCAGGCTTGTACCATTCTCTTTGGTCTCCTCATACTCATAAAAAATAAAGTGATAGAGATTCACTTAAGCTAAGTAATCAAGAGCAAAAATAAAACAGAGGAAAGCCTCTTTCTATTTCCTTTTTATTGTGATGGCTGGAACTTGCATCAGCTCCCAGAAAATATGTGATCTGATCCTTGTATCAGTGGACCCAGCTAGGCAGAAACACAGATTAAGTTCAGTTTGCAGGACATTGCTCCAGGACACTCTATCTGTTGTGCACACTGTTTTTCTTTACTTGTCCCTTCTCTCTTCAAAGAAAACATCCAAGAGATGCCAGTATGTGAAAGGATTATCACCTGTTGCCAACCTTAAAAATGCCCACTTGAACATGGAGCATAACTTCCATGCCCTCAGGACAGCAGTTTTGCCCCAATCATCTACCAATTCCCAAGAACTGTTAACTGCTTCAGATGACACTGGGTACTACTGGCAGTTTCTCTCTCCTTCTTGCTAGTGAGGGAATTAGGCTTAGGTGGCTCAGCTTTTCTTTTTGAAAGAAATCATATGTCAGGGAAGCTTACTACAACATCCTTTTCTGATCAGTAATGTTCAGGATGACTAATGAGTTGCAGTGACTCAAATTTCAGATACCTTAAAGTCTTCATTATTTCTAAGATGGCTGGTTCAGTGAACAAAATGACCCAATAATTCTTTGAAATTGCAGCACTGATGTGGGCCAGGAAGCTAAGGAAGTTTTCTGAGTAGCTGTAAATGTTTCAGTAATTAATGCTGCAGGTGGCTGGTTTGCTTTAGATCTCAATTCTAGTATCAAGAGAGCTCAACTGGCAGGAGACCTTCCAACACTTAGCTACAGTGTGCAGAAATACAGGGGGAGAGAGATGGGACTTCATATCCCTGCCACCCCCATCAACACCCTGATGCTGTGCAAATCCTGCAAGTCTCTTTAGCTGCGTCATCCTGGGTTCCAGATTTACCAAGATACAGAGAAATTATAAAACCTTTTTGTAAACTTGAGTACTGCCAGCTCAGTGAGACCATGTTATAGGAATTAGGAGAGGAATTCAAGTTGAGCTGGTCTCGTACTAAAGGGTCATCTGTGCCACAAGGTCTATGCTCATTTTCCTGATTCAAAACAGAGGTGTGTCCAAGTCCATCTGTGGAGGGTCAGCATCTAAATGCAGGCTGAGATTGTAATTTCAATTAACTCTGATTCATAGTGGGCATAAGCAATAAAATGGGAATTAGTCAATGGATAAAAAATTAACAATTCTAAATAAGAATTCAAAGTTACAGTCTGAAGTGGAGAGATTCAGACATAATTTAGTCCCCTGTCTTCATGTTACATATAGAATCACAGAATCATAGAATCACACCATGCTCACTAAACCATATCACAGTGTCATATCTACTCATTTTTTGAACACTTCCAGGGATGGTGAATCAACCACTTCCCTGGTCAGCCTGTTGCAATGCTTGACCACTCTTTTCATGAAGAAATTCTCGTAATATTGAACCTGAACCTCCCTTGGGGAAACCTGAGGCTGTTTCCTCTTGCCCTGTCAATGGTTGCCTGGGAGAAGAGGCCAATCCCCACCTTACTATAATCTCTTTTTAGGTTGTTGAAGAGAGGGATAAGGTTTCCCCTGAGATTCCTTTTCTTCAGGCTAAACCCCAGCTCCCTCAGGTACTCCTCATAGGACTTACTCTCTGGACCCTTCAGCAGCTTTGTTGCCCTTCTCTGGACATGTTCCAGCACCTCAATGTCTTTTTTTTAGTGAGGGGCCCAGAACTCGACACAGGATTTGAGGTACAGCCTCACCAGTGCCAAGTACAAGGGGGACAATCACTTCCCTAGTTCTGCTGGCCACACTATTCCTGATACCAACCAGGATGCCACTGGCCTTCTTGGCCACCTGGGCACACTACTGGCTCATGTTCAGTTGACGACCAACACTCACAGGTTCTTTTGCCCTTGGGCATCTTTCCAGCCCATAGCACTGCAGGGGGTTGTTGTGACCCAATTGTGGGAGCTGGCACTTCACCTTATTGAACCTCCTACAACTGGCCTCAGCCCACTGATCCAGCCTGTCCACCTCTGCAGATCAACACTCCCACTCAACTTGGTGTCGCCTGCAAACTTACAGAGGGTGCACTCCATCCCCTTGTCCAGATCATTAAAGATATTAAACAGGAATAATCCCAAAACTGAGCCCTAGGGAACACCACTTGTGCTGTGTTTCTAGCAGCACAGCAGATTTGAGACAATTGCAAAGATTAATCCCAGAAATAATAATTAGCTATCACTTCCTGCTCTATGACAGGAAGTGTATTTTCCTAATATGCTGGTAACCAGCTTTCCCCTAAGATTTTGATACTCTCTGTAATGAGAATTGCTGATATCTGGGAAATACGTTTCCTGATAAGTAAAAACTTTAGGTAGGAGTGCTATTTTATAGGCAGGTTTGTGGTATTTTTTCATTTTAAATTAAATATACTAGAATTAAGAAAGTTTTACACAAGCATGCAGAACTTTTTTTACTTCTCAATAAATTTAAACAAACATATTCTAGGAAATTAAGTTAAATACATTTCTCTTGAAATACACTATCAATAAAAATATCAATAGTGGTAATCGCTTTTTCTAACACAGATGGTACATTTTAAATGTAATTTCTTCTAGCATGGATCACAGAATATCCCAATAAGATTAGAATTTCAATTTTCTTCTACGAACAAGATTTGGCTCAGCCAGAAAAACCCTCTGGCAATGTATTAAGACAGTCTTTCTGCAACTTTGCTGCAGATACAGAGCAGAAGTTGTTTTTATGAAGCAAATAGGAATTTATGGCAAATTTTTAAAGGAAATCACTGACAAGGTTTTGAGAGAAACTCTTGTCTAATTTATTTATATTCAGTACAATGCTACTGTCTTTACCCTGATTGTGCTATGCTTTAGGCACATAAAAGGACAATGTGTATCATCATTTAGACAGGATACAGAGAGAAACAGAATAAACATCAAACAGATATGCTCCCCCATCATTCTTGCTTTTCCACATGTTGGCACAGCAAGGGAAAAAACCAAAATTCGCAGCTTCTAATGTTCTCAGAGATTTGTCAATGGCGGTTTGCTCTGGCTCACATGCAGAGGACACGACTGTAGAGAGCAAGTCAGAAGTGTGAAGCCTCAGAGAGCAAAGCCACAGGGACAGAACAATCTCTTAAGCAGCTGGGGAGAAGAGGAAACCAATTACACAGGGAGTAAAGAGGATTCGGAAGCTACAAGCTAGCAAAAACCTTTATTTTTTTCCTCATATTTCTGATGAAGAGCTGAAACCGAACAAGTTTTTATTTTTTTAATTGCAGAAATATGGAATAATCTGAAGCTGTAACACAAAATACAAACCTTTTTTATCAGCAAACTATACTCTCAAAATCATATGCAAACTCATATTTAAGGTTAAGGTTCCAATTCTATATGTTGTTT
Organism: Chiroxiphia lanceolata; assembly: GCF_009829145.1. Taxonomy (NCBI): domain Eukaryota; kingdom Metazoa; phylum Chordata; class Aves; order Passeriformes; family Pipridae; genus Chiroxiphia; species Chiroxiphia lanceolata. Next base: position 40,969,346 of record NC_045641.1, read on the forward strand.
TCTGGAGGCTCAATAGACAAGCAAGTGGAAAAAAAAAGTTATTTTTCTATAGCTGAAAGTAAAAGTTCATGAATCATTCTCCTTCACTCATACATTTTCTCACTTTCATTCCTTCTCAATCTGAAAGTGTCTTTTACAAGGATAAAGTAATTGGATAATTGTATAGATCTATTCCTCCAGAGCTGGCAGAGGGTGTGAAGATTGATAAATGTCATGATGAACAGGGAAAATTTCAATCCTGAAACATCATCTGGGATGCTGGTTTGAATATGATGCAATAAGAAGGTACACAGCTCCTAACCATGATAGTTGCTTAGAAGATGTCCCAAGATAGTGTGATGCTGAGCTGGATCCTTTCAAGTCTCATACTACTAGTATTAATTTTACAAATCCTACAATTACCATACAGAGAAAATGACAACACCTATCCTATGACTTTGGGGTGGCCCTTGCTCTGAAAGAGATAGTAAAAAGATATAGGTAATGTCTCCACAAAGTCCTAGCTATGTTTAGTCAATGGTTCCTAATGATTCTTTCAAAGTCTGTCTAATTAAGGACTTTAATTTGATGAGCAGATGTAAAAGTTAATCCAAATTCAGGGTCCAAACAGCTATTATTAGTAATAATTACTGCAGCAGGTTGACTAATACACAATGCACAATTATTCACTCACTATGTCTCTATTGCTGTTTTTGAAATCTATGAAAAGTGGGGGTTTTAGTATTTATTTAATATTGTGGGTGGTTTAATTATTTTATTAACCAATTTTAATTATTAATAATTATTTAATTATATTTAACAACTCTTGGTTGCTGCTTTTTCTGGAAATGTATGAGTATTCTCATCTGAGAATGAGTCCTTAAATGGACTCAATTACATCTTTACATAACATTAAGCAATTTCTGATTTCATAATTCACAATTATAATTACAAAATTAACTTTGCATATCTAATAAAATTCCACATATCACTGAACATTTCTGTTAATACATTCATCTATTAAAAGCAAGCATGGCCTAGGAAATTTATATATATTCTCCAGCAAAAAATCAGGGAAAAGTTACTTCAGTACTACTTCTAGATGTTAAAATCGCATATTCAAAGTGGAAATACTATACAAAATATGAGTGTGCTTGTTATGAGCTGCTACCAGCAGGTAGCAGTTTCTTTTGCAGAATTTTTGGCTATCTGCCAGTGATAGTCATAACTGATACCTTTAGAAAGTTATGTGTTTTCATTTTGTTCCTATTGTACTATAGAATTGCAACAACATTATATAAAATGGTGACATTTATATGGTGGATGCTTCACTTAATAAAGGAAACATTATGGTAATAATATCTAAAAGGAGATATCTAAAAGGAAAAGCAGAATATTATGTAGTTCTCAAAATAAGATGATAAAAATGAGGGTGTTCTTACAATGTGGTTGATGTATGACCAAAAATGAAAAGATTAGAGGATTCCCAAAGCACCTCCACTACAGTCAGGTATAGACTTCAAAGCACAGCTCTTTAAACTTAGCCAGAGAGGCAGGCAAAGGCATCTCAGATTCCTTTTTGTATCACAGGCAAGATCCTCACAGCTGAAGTGCCTCGGAGCTCTGCCCTGCTTCTGTCTTCTTTATCATTTTCTCCTGTTCATCATCTCTTCTCTAGCACTGTGTTTTGTTTGGTTTTATTTTTTTATGCAGAAGCAGTTTTGTGCCAAAAGCTTATGAAATAATGTCTTTGTGAACTCAAGTCTGGACAACCTTGAAAATGTGCATGAAATTTAAATGAGCATTTTGTTAATTTTTGTTGAGAAAAAAAGTAAAAAGGGCAGAAACTGGAGATTTTGGATATAAGATACACATTTGCTTTGCTCTTGGCTCTGGCACTGTAGTGTATACATATGAGACTAGAATTACGATGCAAGAACCTCTTTCTGTTTAGAAATTAAAATCCAAAGTAACTTACTAAAAAATTTGACATATTCAATCTGAGAGTCTAAAATGAAGATGTTTCAGCCACTTCAGACACAATATATGGCAGTATCCAGGAGGAATTCTGTGGGCAGATCTGTGTAGTTGATCTTACTGGTCTCTTTCTAGACTTGCTAACAATGTCCCGAATCTGTTATTTCAGAGCATGAGGCATCTCCCCTTCCTCCCTTACTCCAAATGATTTATGTGCTAAATCTTAGAATTAATCAGAGAATGGATTTTTGGGTTTGTTTTTCCGTTTCACATAACATGAAGATCTAATATTTGAGAATAAGTCCTTGGCAAGACTGAGAACAGTGCTCTTACTTTACAATCCCTAACTGGTGCAAAATCACGTCACTTATCTATTCAGGCAGTCAGCTCATTCAACAGAACACCAGCCTGCAGAGAGGTTTCCAAATTTAGCTGAGAAATAAACAACAAGGAAAAAATATGTCGAAAATGGGACGCACATAATAAAATAGCAATCAAAAATGCATCACACCGGGATTCACCTTTTAATGTTTACCACTTCTAGCACAGAAGGGGAGGTAATAGACATAGCAGGGATGGTAGCAGGAAGACCAAAAAAGACCTTTCTCCCTCCAAGTTTTTATTTAATCTACATTTTTAAGATGCTTTTGTCTGTGCTGCTGCATATTGATAAACACAGTGTGATTCCCCCCTACACACACACACACTTTATAGAGCTGAATATCAAGAAAAAGAGTTGTGTTACTTGGTAGGAGAGTTTTCAGAACAATTGATACCTGACCTTTATTGTAAAGAGCTCTTTTTACCACAGATCAGATATTTTTGATTTTCAGTACCAGCAACCTGGCCTGAAAGAATTTCATGAGACTAAATCACATTTTATCAGATCCATCACAAATGTGGTGAATCCAAGAATGATTAAGCCTGACAGTCATAAACATTTCAGGATCCTGACTGATTTTTCTGTGATACAAACAACAGTTCCTTTATTGTCTACAAGTATAATTAATAGTGATTGATTTCAGTTGTTTCATGTGGTGTTAACCAAAACCTGTACTGTATATCTTCAGGTCAGATTTCTATGCAAAGTTTTGAGATTCTGTGAACTGCTTTTAATTCAAAGGTAGTCTCTCTTGAATTCAGGCTTCTGTTAAATTAACTCTTTAGCAATATATTTAAATGAAGGTGGACATATACATAGTTGTGTAGATTTGACCTATACCACTCTGATTTTTACAGTTCTGAATTTTATAATGGAAAATAAATCCACTTATAGTTTTTTGCTTCCTCATGTAATATTTGTCTAATTTGTCTCTGATCAGAGACTTCTTCACCCTATTGTTTCCTAACATCCAGCTACCTCATGTCACTACACATAACACCTTTAAAGTTCAACAGAGGTTAACTCTCTGGTTTAATGGCTAGGCATAAAAAACATATCAGGATCTTTTACAAGTAACTTGGAGGCATCTGGTCACTGGGGTGGAATCCAAAACCCTGTATAAGGCACCAAAGACTTCACAGAGTGAACAGGAAATTAGGTATCTCAGAATAGCATTCATAAATACAGACCTGCTGACTGGGAAGCTGTAAGATCTGTAAAAAGACTGTCTCCTTCTTAGTATTAATAACAGGCACGCAAAGCAAACCATAAGTACCCCCTGTTATAATGCTGCCACTGAAAGGATTAAATGTGGGAGAACACAGTCCCTAACCTTAACATTTGGCCAGCTCATTTTCCTAGAGCTTCCTCTATAGGTCTTCCTCTGCAGACTGACCTCCAGACTATGTAATTTGAATGAATCATATGCTTAAAGAAGGGTAGCCTGAAGTTGTAGGGAGATAAGCCTAGGGAAAGTTCTGATAAAATTGGGAAATCTGTTGCAGCCCACCATTTACTAGGTTGGTGGAGGGAGAAAACAGTTCTCCCTTAGTGCTTCAGAGTAGTTTCACTTTCTATGGTCTATTGTAACAATTCTCTGGGCAGCAAAAGGCCATCACTGCTAATGTACCCTAAGACATCTGCAGTGCACATTCATGATTTTTATCAAGAAAGATTTTGTCTAATGTTTGGAGCACAACTGTTTGGACTTCTCTGGAGGCTGCCTGTTATTTCTGGGGTATGGCAAGAGAAATCAGACAAAAGGATATTTTGTAAAGTCCTTCTAAATTGCTCTAATAATATTCAATCCCCTGCATGTATCTTCAAGATTGACAAGTGGTTTTGAGGCAGCTCTGAAGAACCATCAGGGAAATTGTTTATATAACTATGAATTGGTTTTGATTGTCTGACAGTTTGCTGTTTCATAGGGATATATTGTGATGCATTTCAAGGACTCAGCACTTCTTAGTCCTTTTTTTCCCTTTATTGGGAGGCGGATCCCTGAAGAATGTTTAGATGTATCTGAGGTATATGGACCAGCAATACACTCTCGTAAGGATGATCAAGGATCATCTCCTCCAGGCCCAAGAGCAACGCGTGCTTACAAAGTGGAAATCAGGGAAGAACACCACAAGGCCTGCATGGATGAACAAGGAGCTCCTGGAAAAACTTAAACATGAGCAGGTTACTTACAGAAGGTGGAAGCAGCGAAAGATAGTCTGGGAGGAATACAGATAAATTGTCTGAAAAACCAGGAAGCTGCTTAGGAAAGCTAAAGCACTGGCACAAGTAAATCTGACCAAGGACATCAAGGGCAACAAAAAAAGCTTTTTTGGGTACATCCTAGATGAAAGGCTACATCCTGTTGGAACAGGTCCAGAGGAGGGCCACTAAGTTGATCACAGAGTTGAAACACCTGTCTTATGAAGACAGTTGAGAGAGTTGGGGCTGTTCAGCCTTGGGAAGAGAAGGCTCTGAAGAGATTCCAGAACCTAAAGGGAGCCTACAAGAAGGTTGGAGTGGGACTTTTAACAAGGGCATGCAGTGATAGGACAAGAGAGAATGGCCTTAAGTTTAAGGAGGAAAGGTTTTGATTAGATATTAGGAAGAAATTCTTAACTGTGAGAGTGGTGAGACACTGCAACAAGTTGTCCAGAGTGGCTGTGGACTCCCCATCCTTGGATGTGTTCAATACCAGGCTGGATGGGGCTTTGAGTAACTTGGTCAAGTGGAAGGTGCCCTGCTCATGGCAGGGGAGTTGTAGCTAGCTGACCTTTAAGGTCCCCTCCAATCATACCATTCTATGATTCTATGTTAATATGACATTGCTGTATTCATGTCCTAATGGTAAAAACACACAGCATAAAAGGCTGTGAACCAGAACTCCCAGCTGAAGAAGACAGCCTTAACTTCCAGGCAAATGCCTATTCTGTCTGCAAGCTCCTGCTATGGCTGTTGCTGATACTATGACTTTTAAAACAATACCAGGGTCCAGAAAACAAGGCCAGCAAGATGAACCTCGCTACAAAAGATGCCTAAAAATTTGGAGCAGTTGGTTGGAAGGTTAGTTCAGTGTTCTTCCAAGTGAGTCCAACAGCCCAAGCACTGGGTCCTGGAATTGTCAAGCTGTCCCTTTCCAGCTGGCTGGTCTCACCAGACCTGTGCTGCATTCCAGCTCATGCTTGTTCTGTCTGAGAGGTTGTGGCTGCAGAGCAACACAGCTTCCCTGGGCAGGATGCTGAGGGGGCTCACTGAGAGCTGCTGGCAGATAGATGTCTAAGTCATTCATATTAGGGTGGCAGAGTCACGGATCCAAGCTGAGAAGAGCCAAGACCCAAAATGTCCTATTCTAACCTTTAGACTACTGAACAATAGCTTGTCATCTCAGGAAATAACCAAGTCCTAAATAATTCTGAGAACCACTGAGTCACAAGTGTGCACAGAAATATCTGAGGTGTTAACATTTCCGACCAGCTGTCTTCAGACTTCCAGGCTAGCATGAAGATGTATTGAATCACTTTACAGTTCAAGACCACCAGTGAAATTAATCTTGAGACTTTGGGTCCTGGTTTAAGCACTTTGGACTGCCCACCTGAAGATACATACAAATATGTAACCATTGTTCATATTGAGAACTTGGACAATTTAACTAAAAGACTGCATTGGATTATATCTAGAAGGGAACAGCTGACCAATCATAAGGTATGTATGAGAAGTTTAAGTACAAACCTTGGGGATGCTGGCCCTTCTAAAACTTTTTCTGTGTATTCTAGATAGGCAATGACAATGGCAACTTCAGCTCAAACTTTAGGGTAAGGAGAAAACATGAAGGAGATGAAGAAAGAACAGATTGGCAGACGCCACCATGACTGACATTGCTCAGAGAAAGCCCAGCAGTATTTCATAATGTAAACTAATGTATCTTTAGAACAGCATGTGCCTAGTACTACTTTTGAGCTATTTACTCTTGTTTTGTTTGATTTCTCCTTGTGGTGGGCCTGAAGCTGCTTTTACCATCAATAAATCAGACTAATGTGCTAGTGAAAAAATCAGTTATGAATTATCAGCAAAATTAAAAAAGTTCAACTTTATCCATGCCCTTACTAGTTCAAAAACAGAGTGGATGATAATATACCTATATATATGAAATATACACTCTATAAATAGGCATTGCAAAGATTTTTACACTAGAGGGCACTTTGCTTATTCCCTTATATTTCATGGAATTAGTACACTATAACCTGTATGGAGTTTTCTGCAGTATTTGAATTCTTTCAGAAGCTTTTAGTGTGTAGGTTGTTTGGTTTTGTGGTTTTTTTTCAATAAACACATGAATATGAATATCAATTTCAGGCAAAACCTGAGATAACCCTGAAGATCTCAAATCATAGCAGGAAAAAAATTAGACAGTGCCCAATCTAAATCCTTTCAATGACCTTTGGGGTACTGAAGCCACTGAAACTGAACCATAGTTCTAAGAATTTTTATGCTTATATTGCTAAGCTTGTATATACTGGCTAGAAATAAAATATACGATAGCTTCTCAAATATTTTGTAAAGGAAAATTTAAATAATTATTTAATACAACCTAAAAGAGCTTAGCTTATATTTTGCAGAGTACAGTGGCCATCGGGCTCAGAAGATTGACTCCTGTCATTCTGTTGAGAGAAGACAAACATTGACAAACATATGCAAGGTATTTTACTATATCCTGCAAAGAGATATGTATGTTGCTGTCTATAAACAAGTATACCACATAGCAGTTCCACTACTATGTTTTATATGCTGCTTTTTTATGCACCAGATAAGACAAGTATTTAGGTCAGGCTAATTAAAACTATGTACATATACGCACTCATTTTTTGAATGAGAAATATTTTTGACAGTCTGTTCTCTATGCAATACCTCCTACAATAAGTGGTCTTCTTGAGAAATCAGAGGTGCATGCACTGACCAATGTCCCCACCTTTGGGGATATATGTGGAGTTTTCAGGCCCCACATATTCAGTCAGGGGCCTGAATATGTCAAGTAGAAGTAGACAGAGAAATCTAACACAACAGACACCATACCACATTCTGCCCTTGACCTAACACTAAAATCATACTGTTTCTCTCAGGGTTCATAGGACATAAAACCAAAGAAAGATCCTTTCTTGCCTCGTTTCCATCCTAATAGTTCATTCCCTCCTTTCCCCCGCTACTGTTTAGATATCTGAGGATAAATACATAAACCTGAGGAGCTAACAATGGAATCCTACACCAAAGGAAGGACTTCCTGCAGAAGTGAAGAATTTCAGGGTTACACAGTCTTCCACTGAAAGCCATTGTTGCCTGGCATACATGCCCTACAGCGAGGTTTTGACCTACTTGATAACAGGCATTATGCCATCCAAACAGATGGACAGAAGCGTAGACAGTCAGGAGACCATGTTTGTACATCAAGCATGGATGACGCAGGCATGATTCTCAGCTAAGAACATTTAAATAATTGTTCATCCAGAACTTATGCTCCTGTCACAGAAAGTAATGTGTCACCATTAATCAAGCTTGGAGTTTAGTGCCCTTTAGGAAAGGCACTGTAATGTAAGGTGAATATTATCACCTACCTACATAGGATTCTGGGAATGATAGGTCTGCAGCACAATTACAAGATATTTGACTTCTAGTCCCACCTCTGCTTCTAACTTCCTAAGTGACCTTAAGCAATTCAGCTACACTGTTTTGTTCCTACTTCTCTTGTTTTACCAACACAAAATACTATAAGAGTAATATTATGAGTATAAAACGTGTGCAAAGCATCTACAATATAAATGGGTACGCTACCACAGGTGCAAATCTCTACTTGCTGGCATGACAAATTTCACATGCTAGACCTCATATTGTTGGCTTCAGTATCATGTGGATTTTATTTTTTTGAAGATTAAAACAGTTGATTTGTAAGCAGAAGCAGACAGAGTTGCAAATGCTTCCATTTTGTCATTTGCAATTCACATGCTTCATTGATTTTGAACATGATCAGTATGTGAAATAAAAATGAGTGGGTACAACAAATTGTTCCAGACTAATGCCAACATTAATAATAGTCACTATTTATGTATTATTTTGTGCTAAAATTGTTTTTGAAAAGAAGCAAATAGAAAAGACATATGTTATGTACATATTTTTGTAAGCCAGACAAATATCAAGCAGGATATAAAAAGATTAGGTATTATAAGAAACAATTGGGTGTATTAAAATGCTCATTGTAAATGTCAACTTTTAGAAATAATGTCTGGGTTGTTATTAGGATATAAATCCAACTTTCTTTATCAAGCAACTCATAAGTCAAGACTATCTACAAAGATCTAAGCCTGAATTTCAAAAAAGTATCTAATGACACAGGAGTGAGAACCTTTTCCTATGTGACTTCCACAAGGTAGTTTGTTAACAATGTCTGAAGGTTAAATGTCTGCACTTTGTTAACAGTGTCTGAAAGTCTACTCAGTTCACTAGTCTCAGTAGCTCAAATGGGACCATTTAGTCAGTAGGCACTGTGTAACGCTGTACAGTTATTCAGGTGTTTTAGCACACTGACAACCAATCAACTCTTTGAAGAACTCCTCATATGCTACAATATTTTTTCCTGCCAATTAGATACTAATGGAAAGGATATTATCCAAATACACTGCAAGTTGTTATGAAATCCAGTTAAATTGTACTGGGATAAAGTTAGTTCCTAAAAGCATCTATCAGAAAAACTAAAATATGTTAAATTAGTTATCATAATAAATAGTTACCTGTTCAAATAAACTGCCCATGAGCAGTTAAGTTTCTAGAAAATATACTTGATTTTAAAATAAGTGTTGTAGAATATTTTAAAATTAATGTGCTATACACTATAAGACCATTTCTAAGAAACCAACCTATTTGCCAACTGGTAGCACTGTAGCATTTTCAACCTTTAGTCAAGCTTAACTCATTTCAGGGAGAGGAGTCATCCTTCAAATATATGGCATGTATTTATTATTCAATTCACAAAGGTTTCAGCGCAACAAAGCATCGAGCCTTTATGATGATTAAAATGTCAAAAGAAAATCTAATCAGTCATACTGTGAATTTTCCCCAAATAATAAGCACCACTGTTATACTCTTACATTTCACTGTTGATGACAGAGGAGGTCCAATATAAAGGGCATGCCATGATCTTTTCTGTGTAATTTATATAGTCAGGAGTCATTCTTAGGGCATCATTAAAAGCAAGGTACACAAGGAGAGGCATAGCTGAAACAAATGGAGCTCTCAGAAGATCACTCAGTTGTAGCACAAATAGGAATGTAGCCTTGCAAACAATGTAAGCCATTAGAGGCAGCAAACTACTTCTATCCCACATCACCTTCAGCAGTGGATGACTTCTTTCTTAGAGCACTGCTCTACGCACATTTCCCGTTGAATGAGTTGCTCTTTTTGTTTCTCCCTCTCTGAGGCACGAGGCACGCAATGCAATGCCCCTCTGCATTTTCCTCGAGGTGATGTGGTTGTGCTTCTCACAGTTTGGGTCTGTGCCTTAGAGGTACAACCTTGCTTTATCTTCATACCTATGTGCAATTAAACAGTACGAATGCAAATCTTTCCATTTTGCTTGCATTTTACTTTTATTGCATTTTACTTTTTTTACATTGTGTATTTCTATGCATTTGTTTTTTATGCATTTTATATTTTTATTTGTATTTTACTATTTCCACTATTTCTGAAATGATTAGTTATAAAAATATGATTTTTGATCTAGGAAGTAATACAGTAACCTTCGCAAGAGGAAAAGGAGTGTGTAAAGGATGTACTCAAAATTTCCTTGAGTTGGGCACATTTGATCATTTTATTATTGTTTCTAACATTGAAACGTTGCCTTATTCTGCATATATGTATTGCAATTACGTGCCTCTGTGACTACTGTATAAATACACCTTATAAGTATGTATTTATAAACGTATTCAGATTCAGGAAGATCATATATAAGTAGGAATATTTTTCATTTCTGTTCAAAAAGAAATACATAGCCAGCTCCCACTGGGAAATGGGATAACTGGAAAAGTAAAGATTACTGAAACTGTTCTTCATGCATAACATATAAAGTATTTACATTCCTTTCTGAATGTACATTAAAATTAATTTATTTTATTTTTACAAGAAATGTCAGTCAAATCACTAGCTTGAAGCAAACACATCACTTTTATCACACATCATGAGCAGCTTCACAGGGAGCATTGCTTTGGCTCATCATGCTCGAGAACAAATCTCTAAGAAATGAAAAAATAATAAAAAAGCTGTAATTATTTTTTAACAATTAAGAATCATAGCTGAATCACATGAACTGAACTTTCCATGCTAACTGAAGAAGACATGAAATTGCAGTACACCAAAAAAAACCCAGCAAAGAGCCTCCTCCCCTCCCATCTTCTCTGGGGCTAATACGATAGACTGCCTCAGAGATTTTCTAAAACTGCCAACACATGGCTGTTGCTGACAGGAGCTGACATCCCAGATACACTGCAGGAATTGTTATAGTCTATGTCCTTAGAGGATCTCCCACACTGAGCATCTCACACTGCCCCTTGCATTCACTTTAGGACTGTACTGTTACACTGTTTCACTGTGACAAAGCACAGGATTCCTAAATATAGAATGTTTTATTCCAGACAGTTTAATAACTTAAATATTCCCACGCCCAATACTGTGCATGACTTAGCTGACATGCCATGGTGCATGTAGCTGGCCTGGGATGCTTACAGAAAAATAATATTAATTATAGAAGGATTCCAAAATATGGAGGGCCTATGCAAACCTCAAGATTTTCAAAACTGTTAGAATTTCCTGTGTAAGACATTAAACTTTGCTATTAATTTTATACTTTCATACAAATACATTCACTATCTTAATCTCCTCTCCTGTATAGTGCAAGAAAACAGTCCTATCACTCTTCAGTAATGTTGTTTATTCTTCTTAATTATCTTCAGATGAAAGCTTTATGCAACATGTTTGTAAAAACTACTTTTCTTATAGTGAGGTGAAAGCTTAAGGCATTACACTTTTAAATAAAATCAACTTTGACTTTTTGTTAAGATATACAAAATGGTATATTCAACCAAAGATGCTGTAAAATAAACAACCGTTTCTCTTCTAATGTGTTTAAAGAATGTTTCCTAAGAAACAATAAAATACATAATTGTTTTAAAAAGTTCTGGTTGGAATTAAACTATTGCACTACAAAAGGAGAAGGTTCAAAATTCAAAAGATGGGCTACGGGCTTATGTTCTGTCTGGAGTACGCAGGACTAAGACCTGCTGATTCTTAAATGTCTTCTCCAGTATCTACACTTGAATCCCTCTAAATAGTGAAAAAGTTTGTTACATGCAGTGAAGATTTCACACAACAAAGTTTTAAAAATACAGATGATCATGAGACAGCCTACTAACACATCTGGTATTTTCCTGGTTGGATACTATCAACATGAAAAAAAAAAATGCAGTTAGTTCCTATGTATAGCTAATGCCTTCAAAGGGTATCTTATTTTTCATTTGATTTCTGCTATGCTGGAAGTCTTGAAAGATGGTTGCATCACCTATCCTGGAAATTTGGAAACATGTAAGGTCAGGTTGAGTGGAGCTCTGAGCAACCTGATGTAGCTGAAGATATCTCTGCTCATTGCAGAGGAGTTGGACTAGATGATCTTTGAAAGTCTATTCCAACCCAAACTGTTTTATGGTTTATGATTATTATGAAGGCTAGGCATACCAGAATAATTTAGCTGCATTGTTATAGCTAAATACAGTACTGTATAGCATTCAAATCACTACAGAATCAAAGAAAGGCAGGGACATCTTTCACTATATCAAGTTGCTAAAAGTCCTGTGCAACCTGACCTTAAACAATTATGGGATTGAGGCACTTATTCTCTGAACAACCTGTTCCTCAACATAAAAAATTTCTTTCAGCTATTCAATCTAAATCTACTCTCTTTCAGTTTAAAACCATTGTCCTTCATCCTGTCACTGCAATCCTAGGTAAAAAGTCTCTCTCTACCTTTGTTTTAATCTCTCTTGATAGGTTCCCTGGAGCCTTCTCAAGGGCTGAACAACTCCAGTTCTGTCAGTAATCTATGAAACTATTCAGTTTCTCAGGCCCTCTTCAGTTCTTATACGCATCATAGGTCTCTCTTTTTTGGGCTTTTTGGATACTACTGGAGAAAAGATCTTAAAGATGCATGCTTTAGCTTCTTCTTTGTGCCTTATTCTCCTCAGTGATTAGTACCAGTGAATTGCTATGGAGTTTTAAAGTTGTGTTATTGCCTACTTTGTAATTCATATTATTCATCTTTGACTGATACAGGATATGAGAAATTATACATGACAAAACTGAATGTTTTTGTGGGCCCCTTTCAAAGGGACAGATCAGTCACTTGCTATTTGCAGGTGACTTAATCCTTTCAGGGGATCGGGAGTGACACAACCAGAGTAACTTTCCACATCCTTATCATCTTATCCAGCAAATAGTTTCTCCATTGCATCCTCCCTTCCCACTCACCTTCTTTCATTTATCTCCATCCTATTTGCCTTTCCCTTCTGTTGATAAGAAAGCATTTGGCCATAATGGGACTTTATAAAATTATAACGTGTTGAAGCCATACTCTGTCTCCATAAAAATAGTTATAACAGAAAGACTCCCCAAAACAAAAAACCCCAAGCCAGCCAAAAAAATCCACAAAACCCCAAAAAACAAAACCAACAAAAAAATAAACCAAACCAATTAAAAAAATAAATAAACAAACAATTACAACCAAAGATACTAAACCAAACCAAACCAAAACCACCAAAAAGCCACGAGGGGAGAATTAATCTGCAACAGAATGTCAGATGTTTGAATCAGTGGTGCAAGTATAACCAGGAAGAATGGGAAAATCCAACAAGGCAGAAATTACCATTATGCCTTTGGACACGAATTCACATAAGGGAATAGACTGATTAGCACAGAGCAGCTCATCAGCTTCTTGTGTTAGTACCACAGTGAAAAATCCATTTTTCCTCTTTGTTTGCAGACTGTTTTCTGTGCATACCCTTCTCTAGTTGGCCACTCAGAAATATGTCCTAATCCTTTTCCAGACTCTTTTCATCCAGTATACAAGTTATACTCCTTGTATACCTCTGAGAGAAACTCTACATAGCAGTAACAGCAGAAACTCCAGTATAATTTAAAATAACCTTAGTAGTTCCTTTAACTTGCAGCAGATTTAGCTGACAATTCATGAACTTCACGCAGTTTCAAAGTGCTGTGATTATTTGGGAGAGATTCTCTCATATTGAGAGCTTAAAAGAGAGAACAAAGCGCATCAATATATCTCCACTAATCTCTCTCTTTTGGCAAATGCCCAAATTAATTTTTATCTGTGTTTCAAATACAACTATGACTCCTAGGAAGTTTAGTCTACCAGTAAGTCTACCACTCACAATGCACAGAGTGGGCACAGATTAAGACATATGGTTATAAGAGAGAGGACTTTTTTTACACCATCAAAAAGCACATTAGTACAGCAGAATAAGTAAGGCCAAAGAGACAGGAACAAGAGCAGTGTTTGCATGAAGTATCTCACACTTCATAGTTGTAAGAAGCATCTGCTGTATGTGCAGAGAATAGTGTTACATACAGAAGCTGCATAAGCAAAGTACTGATTTAGAAGTGAGGCTACTATGAAGTTTAGAACCCAACTGTTGATCGCTTAAATGCAAATAAATAATTTCAGTGGAGAAAAATGCAAGCAGCTTGTTTGATAGAGTGAGGAAGGTAAAATAAATTGTGAATGTATGTCACATGTCATTGCACAGATACAAGAACAGAGGCAGTACTGCTCTAGAATATTAAAAAGGTTTTCTATTTTTCATTCTTCATTGAAGTAAAAGGTTTTTTTAATAAGAGTTTCTGGGGGATCTTCCTCTGTCCAAAAATGTTGGTTTGTGAAAACAGAACCATTTTATCTGAACGTAGATTTTCAACGTTTACTTCACTTGAACTTTGAGCAGAAAGGTAACTCAAGAACTTACCAGTCTCAGAGATATTTTTGGAAGCAGTAGAATGTTAAAACAAGAAGTCTAAGGAAAAATAATCCACTTGGAATCTCTTTAGTACTCCCTGCTTATTGTAATACTATGTAGATGCATGAGTTACACACATCCATACTGCAGGAGCGAGTGAAAATTAATTCTTTTTCCAGACAACTCTACCTAAAGATGATCTTGAGTATTTTAATTGCTAATAAGAGGAAGAAATCTATTTAAGACCTTAGAAGTTGCAAAGATAAACCAGATATGTTCCATTATTTGTCAACACAGAAAGAACATCTGATCTATCTTTATGCTACGCGGAAAATCTGGAGATGGTATTATTACTTTTATGCTTCTTAAAAGACAGATTCAAGTAATTTCTTAGGCTTGCATTGGAACACGAGGTTTGATCATTCTTGTATGTATTACTAAGTTAGCACTTGTTATTTATCCATTTTTACATACTTACGTTGACCCTAAATACCATATTTGATAACAGATACAACTGAGGAAATGAACAAATAGTTAACTGCTAGTGGATTTTGAGACATGCTGTAGTTGGCATAAGATATCTCTTATTAACTCATAATTTGCATTTGATCATCCCTTTCTAACTACAGACACAGAAGCCAGGGAGGAGAGGAGAAAATTTTCTCTAAATTTTCTCTTTTACTGAACGCTTAAGTCATATCATACTGTAAGATAAAGTCATCTCCTTGTTTTCACAGTTTCCTGTGAATGTGTATCACATGGTCTGAAATACTGTTCTGTCAGGCTGTCTTTATGAAAAGGGCAGAAAGAGTAAATATAGGCATGGTTAAAATTAACAATACACACCAAAATTTGCAGGCACTCCCCAGGGGCATGTGCAGCCTCACGTCACTGGGCCAACACTCTCTTGGAGCTGCCATGAGTTTAGAAGTTCCCTGTTCATTAGCTCTGTTCACACTTTTCAGGTTTCTGATTTTTGGGGGTGTGCGTGTATGTGTGTATGAAAATTATATATAATTATATTTATTTTTTTTTTATTTTGGATGTTTTATTTCTTTAATGCTTTTATTAAAATATTGTCTGTCCCTTGCTTATTGGATCCTAATTTTGTTGTATTTTGAAAAAAGCTGGTTTTCAAGCAGAGTATCATAAATTCAATTTCAGCAGAAGCCGCTTAACTGCACTTTCATCAAAATTACTTCTAAAAAAAATTTGTATTGTTAACTCTATCATAAACTATGTGATGTCTTTCTCTGCACAAAAAAAAAAAAAAAAAGGCAGTTTTTTTTATTTACCTGAGTGGTATAATTCAGATTGTCAAATAAAATCTGAGCTGTGAAGAGACCACTTAATATTTTGATATTAAGTGAAATGAAAAAACACCTGCCTTTTTCTAAAATACATTATGTCAGAAGGAACTAACATGGGTATGTTTCTACTTAAAGACTATGATTAAAAGCCTTTCAGGGCACACAGGAGGTTTCCTGTTTTTTAACTTATATATGAATTGGACTGATTGTAGAATTCTACTCTTCTACTAATTCTATTCTTCTAGTGGCAATTTCCTCTATGGCTAGTCACCAACTGCGGTTAAATCTAGTCTAACACATTTCCAACACATTTTTCAAACTTCATTGGATAGAAGCCTAGATCCTTAAATAAGGCTGACAGAACTTCTGAGATGTTGTGTTAAACCTTCTTTACAGGGACTAGTCAGTGCCACTGCCTCTAAAGAAATAAAAATGTTGTTCAAAAATTAGAGTTTCAGTTTCTTTTTTGCATAATTGTCCGCAAAATTATGTTTCCCTCCCTGAGGATCAGGAACATGCTATCACCATAACTTCACACAAATAAGATTACATTTTGGTAACTTTTATGCAGAGGTAGGTTTGTTTACCACAAAAAGAAAACATTTTTCACTTTGACAAAATTTAGTTCAAATAAATGCCACATAGTTCAGATGTAAGAATAAGTCATGACAGAGCTTACAGAATTCATGTTCAGGTGCAACAATAACTGATTATGACTAAGGAAAACCTAAGGCATAGCAAAAGAGTGCTATCAACAGTATAAAAAGAGAAATAAAATGCAGCCTTCAGCTGTACTAGGTTGTTGGATATGTCTCAAATAGGATGGTGATGGTTCCCCTTAGAAACATAAAAATCAAGTTAATATGAAATACCTGAAATTAATACTCATTAGATCCAAGGCTATTTAATATATTAATACATAGTATTTGGTTGCAACTTGAATCTTAAAATAATTAGTGTTTTCATTTTTTAACTAGAAAATGGGGCTCGCATGCGTTCAAGAGGACACCAGTTCTCCATGTGATTATTGGAATAATCTATATTGATTATTGCAATAGTCAATAATGCTAACAAGAATGATTTCTGATGTAGCAATAATTTCAACATTTCTATAAAAGAGAAAAAATGTATGCAAATAAGTAACAGATTATGCCCTTCTTAAAAATTAATCACCTTTGTGTCACAGTAAACATGTAAACATCACCTGCTGTACAAGGCACAGATCTATTTCCTTTAAAAGGTTTGGTGCATATGTATAATTCACATAACTCTTACACCTTATTTAAATTGTTTCAAACCACTAAATGGTCACTGGTGACTTCAAAAAATACACTATTTACTTAGGGAGGGCACATTTCAGACCCAGTGCATATTTAGAGATTCACAGAGATTATGGATGGCAATAAAAATGGATATGTTCTGATGGAAATGTTCATTTATGACATACATATGTCAAATATGTAAACATTTCTTCCATTTGGCTAAACAAACAAACAAACACAAACCAGCCAAATCATTACAACCCTTGGGGCAAAATACTTTGGGCTTTGCAAGAAAGTCTATGGTGGAACACACAGTTCTCACACACCTCTTTCCCTCCAAAAGTTACACCAGTTAAAAGTAGTAAGTTTCTCAATTTCCCACATATCACAATAAAAATTATAAACCTTTCAAATTAAAAAGCCTAAATACATTAATAGTATCTTTGTGGAATATACTTTAAACAAGGGTTAAACTACCATAATGCAGATTTCTATATGAAAGCCTAATTTGGCCATTTTCTGGGTGTAAGTACAACCATCAGACTTCATAAAGCACCATCTTCTTTTTGCTCACTTTTGATAAAGCCGAAAGTTTAGAATAAAATGACAGTAGCAATTTCATTGAAGACATAACACAACAAGAAGTATGACTGTTATTTTTTTTTCTATAATCACAGTCACTTCTTTTCTTCCTTAGATGCAGTATTTTTATTCTCCTTTATCTACTCTGTTTCTTTGATACAGGTTTTCAATGGAAAAAGGAGGCAGTATAACAATGAGACAAAAGATTTTATTCTGTGTTTTGACTGCTCTTTAACAGTATTTTAACAGTGTAATAGAATATCCTGCCTTTTATCCAAATTGTCTCTTTATTATCTGATATTTTATTGTTCCAATCTCGTCTCCTAGCGCCAATAAAGACAAACACTTTATAGAATCTTTGTCATAAACTGACCAAGTTCTGTGCAGCTTCCCCCCCCCCCACTGCACTCTTAATACTCTCAGAATTACTAGAAAGTAGAAGAGACCTTATTTATTCAATTACATTTTTTAACTATGCTAAGAACAGCAGTTACTTCATTTGATATTTTGCAATATCAGGCTTTCCACATCCGGGGCAAGATGTCTCAAATAATGGCCAGCAATTCTAGCTCCATAACAATTCCTCAAAGGCTAAATACTGTGCAAGGAAAAGATCTAATACATTTTCCCATCACAGCCTTGCTGCCTCATGTCCATTCCTATTTCATTGTCCAACATACTATCATATCACTGCAACCCCTTTATATCATATGCTATAGGTCTATGGTCTTTCCAAAACTTGTTTTTCCCATCTCTCATTTAAATTGAAACATGCATACATTTTCTCACATTAGAGAGAGTCTGTTTGGAGACTTTATTTAGTAATTGCCTTGTTTAATCTCTTTAAGTACCCCCAAGTTTTGCCAAAAGTAAACAACATAGATTTGAAAGGCAACAGTCTCGGAAATTTACTACCACAGTAAAACTCTGCGTAGAAAATACAAATATAGAAAATTAAGAGGAAAATTAGGTAAAACATTTTTTACATCATTTTAACTTTTTAAAAGAACAAACTTATTTTCTAAGACTGAGTTATTATACCTGTGACTGACTTCTGGAGTCAAATGAAAAGAATAAAAGGGGTTTTTTTCTTCTTCCTCTAAAAGCTACCAACAAAAATGTCTATCTTTAACAAAAGCATTTGTGACACTGATGACACTCAGTTTTAAATCCTCAGTCAATTTTCCATACCTATATATCCATCAAATTCTACTCCTGACAGTCTCTTGATCTGAGATAACATATGACACAAATTTCTGATAGAACTTTGTCAATGTCTGAAACTATCACTCCAGAAGGACATTAAGCAAAAACACCCTCCCCTAATATTTGGGGTTAAATTGCGAGTAAACAGATCATTAATATCAATGATACAGTAAAAACAGATTAAGGTTTATATCATTACTTTTCCATTCAATTAATAAAAACTATTTAGCTAACTAAAAATATCCTTTATGTTCTAATTCTACTGAAATTCAACATCATGTCCATGTTTAGAAGTTATTGTCAGGACATAGAAGACTTTCACTGAAGAGTACTCCTTTGCCTCCAGTTAGATCATGCGTGATCTATTCAGACAAAGGATGGCAAGGAAATGCTCTCTAGATTACCACATTTTTAGCATTGCCTGACTGTGAGGTTGTTGATAACTTGAGTAATTCAAGTCACAGCATTTAATTCAGCACTTTTGCTGACAAGGTTCATAGAATTCCTTTGCAATATTTTCACTTGGTAAGCAAGTGTTTATGTTTCTGGTTTCCATTTTTGGATGGATAAAGTAGAAGCAAATTCTGCTTTTGAAGTATTCCTCTGTTAAGTGGGATATTCCAGAAGCAGGTTCCTGTTTTATCATTTCCTAATTGCTTTTTCCTCTTTTTTACTTTCATCAAGAATTGTCACCTCTACCTGTGAATGCTGTTACATGGAAGGTATTACAGAAGGAAAAGAATGAAAACAGCTGATGATCTCCAATGGATAATAATGCATGAGTTTACACAATCGAGGAAATTAGCACTCCCATAGACTTTTCCAGACTAAAGAGGAGAGTGAGGAAATATTTTAAGTTTTTTCTCTATTGTATAGGAACCACTTATTATAGTCAGGAGGTCACCTGTGGCGAAAGTTAACTGTCTCAACAGAAAGATAATGGATAGGAAGAAAAGGCCATCAGCAAGAATAGACCAATACCTTCATTTTTAGCTCTGCATTTTGAATGGGAATAAGTCAGAAAGGAATTTTGAGTGGGAGAAGCAATAGGGATGAGTTAGCAGTGGAAACCCTACTGCCTCGTAGTAGCAATTAACAAACTAAAAAAAGTCACACACCTGAAAACATAGAAAGTGATTCCCTTGAATATACAGTGGGAAGATTGATAAGCTGTCTCACTACTGTGTGCTACGATGACACCATGGATCACATAAAGAATTGCAATATCTTACAGCCTTTATGTCAATATAATACTCTATCCTCTTTAAAAGAAACAGAGGAGCCTAAACCATGCTGTGAAGTAAATTGAATTCTCAGTAGCATATAGGGCACTTGAAGGGTTTGAGAGAACAACAGGATGGGGAAATGCCATAAAGCCATCTTGTTTTACTTGTCTACCTGCAAACCCTGTAATGGACAATTATCTTCCCATTAGAATGGAATTGCTGGCTCACATTTCCATTAGTACTTTACCCCTCAACCTGTGGCTGTGCTAGTTTTTTCCTCTGCTCCTTGACCTAATTTTAAATCATATACCAACAATCCACATACAAAAGTCTGTAGAAAGGTCAGTCAGTTTGAAGGGAGAGATGACATTCATCACGATGAGGGAGTCTGGGGCTGGACATTGTTCATCTCACTGGATGTAAGTGTACTGTAACAAAAACATTCTCTACTTGAAAGTTGTTCACTCCCCAGGGTCATCCAACTAGGATTCAAGAAAGTATAAAGGACTCAAGTGATGTATCTGTTCTGAGGTTCGCCAAGCCAGACACTGGATTTCCAGATCATCCTCTGGGGGAGGTAGCACCACTTCCCCCCAGTGCAGCACTGTAGCTTGTGCTTATTGACTGCTGCGATTTGGTGGTGGTGTCTTGATCTGGGCACTAGAATAATCCTTTCTCCAGAGGACAGTGACATCAAGGGCAGTAGCTTACAGTTCAGTCCCTTTGCCTGGAACCACTGTGCATGAACTCTCTACCAGCTGGGATTGTTCCAGCTTGCATAGGGTGAGCAAGCTCAAATCTACTGTCAGAATGTCTCAGCTCCTGAAGCTTTAACTCCTTTTCCTTCACCTTCATGCAGAAAAAAATACTATAATGAAAGTATGGTAATTAGGAAAATTTAAAAAGGAAGTAGCAATATAAATGGCAGTACAACTTTTACCAGTTCTCAGCCTCAGTCTAATTTTTTTTTTTTTTTGTGAGACATTTCAGGGTTGTTTTTACTGTACACTAGATAAAATCACTACAGCCTGCCATCTCAAATGAAAACATTTTTAAGATGAGAGGAAATACTTATGTACACATATATAATACATTTATATATATATACACGTATATATGCATTTTGTGACCGTGTTTGCTTTCACCAAGAAAAATGTATTGAGTCTTACTTTCCCAACTAATTTTTGAATTTAAAAATGTAACTTAAGTGCTATAAAGCTGTTACTGGTTTTTCTTCCAGTTTAATTTAGATAAGTTTTTCCTTGGGTTGAATTTTCTTGTTTCAGGAATCAACATAACTGAGCTATTCCCCTGTTCTTTATCTTGATTAACAGGATGATAACTGTGATATCAACAAAAAGAAAAAGTGATCCTTTAAACGCTTCAGGTCTCATGTCTCTGACACAATGGAAAATACTGTATTTTTTTTTCTACTTTATTTTCTACAGTTTATAGAATCATGTCACAAAATCATTTAGGTTCGAAAAGATTTCTGAGATCACTGAGTCCAACCTTTACATACCCTTTCATTTTTCTGTGCCTACTGTACCTCATATCTGATACTTTAAAATATTTAACCCAGTCTTCTACCTTTGAGAAAGTATATCTGTACAAGCATAGCATTCTCAATCCCTTCAGGAAAATTTTCTGGTATGGTAAGCGCTATATCTGGATATTAAATATGCTGTATTACAGGTAGCTTCAAAATCCCCCTAGCTGTTTTTGCATCTTTGTTTTCTACTGTTTCTCTGTTAGGAACTGTTCTTCCAAAAGGTTTCCAGTTCTTCCTAGAAGACACAGCTACAACTCTCACAAGTAGCAAGTGCAAAAATATGAACACCACAAAAGGAGAAATAAAAGTCTAGACCTCAGACCCTGTAAAACCTCAGGAAGCCTTACTCAAATATTTTGAGATAGACTTTGTTATACCTCTTGCAAACTGCCTAATTTTTTTCTTTTTTTACAGGAAAGCACCAGCATTCACCAACTCTAGTTCTGCCTCTCAAATGTCTGTACAGTGCTGATGTCACCTTCTAACAGAGAACACAACAAAAAATGCAGTGTAGCAGAAGCTACTACTACCACAAAATACAGTTGTCCTTCAGTGTAAAGAAAGGTTTATGTACTCTGTACAAATCAAGATGCTGCAGACATTCATATACAACATACATTCCATACGGTTCATCTGTTAGAATTCCTGAAAAAAGCAGCCAAAAAAAAGGATGCAGTACTTAGAGTAGGCCATAAAACTTGTGATTAAAACAAATTGCTTCTAATTAAGGTTAACTAGCAGCCTAGGCCTCATCTTGTGCCTTCTTTCCTGCTAAAACAATCCCCCTTTGTCCTACATTGAAACAGCTTTATCACACACTGGTGTGAGGAGAGCTCCAGTTATACTTGTCCAGAGTAATAAGCAACAATCAGAGAAGACAAGCCAGTCCAGTTTCATTAGGACCACGTGAGAAGCTTTAGAATTAACTATTCTAAAAAAACAACTGTAGTTAGCTCCCCATTTAATATCTTAACTCCAGAAACATTAATTAACATTATCACATGCTTGCATTCTGAACGAGTTATGGTGAGTATATGTTTTTTCGAAATGGCAATGTAACAAAATTTAAGTGAGAATCACAGATAACATTTTTCTTGTAATTAGCACTTATTAAATACAGGATAGAAATAGTAATTTAAAAAACAGCTGCCTGTCCATCCCTAATCAGCATTAGCCCCAAATTGCATTAAATTGGGGAATTTTTTTTTTTTAAAACAAGTTTTTGTTTTGTATCAAATTAAGTATTTTAAATTCATTAAAGGTGAAATATCAAAATTTGAATTTGGAAAAATTTGAAAAAATCTTCCAGATTAGCTTCAATATAGTCTGAACTAACCAACGTTTCACTCACCGTTTCACTGTGTAGAAATACAATAGAAATTAAATATTTAATGAGCTCTAAAGTAATCATCCTTGCAGTTTATTTTTATCCAAACAGTTCTCTCCCTGTATCACTATATTAGGTACACGAAGTTCAGGAACATCACATACCTTCTAGCTTTCTCAGAAAAACAATTTTAACAATGAATATCCTGTTAGAATCAATTTTTTTTTAACAGTATCAGCCAGCTTTTTTTTCTACTAGATATATAATTCATAAGAATTAATACATTCAGACTCACAAGGGCTGAAATTTAATGCAAATACAAGACCAGCATATGAGAATTATATTCCTTAATTTTTATTTTCTATAATATGATTTCCTACAAAAAAGAATGAAGGCTTACTAACAAGTGTTTATCAGTACCACCCACAAACTTTTCTCACTATTGTGTAGTTCTATCAACCACAATAAAAGCAGGCACTTACATTACTGGTTTTGGTTATAAGTATAAACTCTATTTTCCAATTGGCCATTTACACATGCATTTTTAATACTAAGCATGAATATTGGGACAAGTAATGTCTTTTTACAATGTTTGTACTTGATCTCTCAGAATTGCATAGTAAGGTCTTATATTCCACAGGGATGGATAACTCAGTAATAGTAATGCTAAAAATTTTTGCTGCGGAAAAAGAAAAAATTATTTTCTAAGTACAAGGCAAAAAAAGCTTGTCTGAATAGCAAAACTATCAAAGCTATTTAACATGCTTTTACACCAGACAAACAAGGAGTGTTGCTAAAATAAAACACAAGGGAAGGTCATTTGTAATACTGATTTGATATGACACATACATATACATAGGAAATCACAAAAACTACAGAAAAAAATCTGGGTTCACAACCAATTTAATAATCCTTGAAGTTCAACAATTATATATCATGCTATAGCATCTTCTTCAAAGGACAAGTGAAGCATGGTTATTGATATAGCTCATCTAAATATGCATGATTTAGAAAAGTCCTGAATATTAATGAAAGTCCAAATATTAATAAAAAAATAAACAAATTGAGTGTATTATAGGCACTGAGACTTTCTACTACCATCAAAAGAAAAAAAAAGAACAAGTCTTCTATACCATTATAGCATAGATACTTATTACTCCATAATTATTTAAAAATATATTTCCATACATAATCAGGACATGCATTTTTAAATTTTCTAAATACAAGTGTCACACACAGAGATACTACACTGCAAAAGTTACTGGAATTTTACAGTTTATACATAAGTATCTACTTAAATTTTTTTTGTAAGGTAACTGGCTAAACATTAATTAAGTTTTGTAAAAAGCAAAAAAAATTCTTAAGAAAATCCATTCTCCATAATTCTACAATGAACAACTATTAATTTGATTTTAAATAAAAATAGAAAACATTTCCTTCTCTTACTCATCCAACTCCTTTCCCCACTATATGATGACATGCAATATCGATAAGATGAATGTTTCACATCCCCCCTCAAGTGAAGACACATAATAATGACCACTTCCTATTAAGAGACAGATATATCATATACATCACATGTATGAGGCCTTTCTGAGGCCTTCTGAGTAAATACTGAGGTAAATACTACAGTAATTTATCAATACTTTAGAGGTATCTTGCATATACACAAGTAAACCAAGATTCTATTGCAGCTATCAAAGGTGGTACTCTTATATGTGCCCTTCTGATCTCCAGAGACTGCTAAAAAATCTGATATAATACTGAAAAGAAGGAAGCAAGGGAAGATATATAAAAGCAAAGAGTAGAATTTAAAAAAAATAACCACAGTCTTAAAATACACACCAATGTGTATTAAAAATAAACTAGATTATGACTGAATTGTGGTAATGGGTTGATTGTTTTGACAATGCTCTTAGAGATGCTGTTAAAGACACATGTAAACTAATAGTTAATTTTCTTATCTAAGTGAAAGCAAAGTGAACGCAGGCAGACTACCAAAATAAATCCATGTTTCTTTTCATTAAAATATAACACAGTAGATGACTCCACGTAATATAATCTAGTAAAGCAGCAACTAAAATTACAATTCTTTTAGAAGTGCATTTTTTCATTTGCATTTCAAGAAATACAAGCAATGAATGTCTCATGCTGAAACTGAACATAGGACATACCAAAGTAATAAAAACACAGTGAAAATATCAGTGTCTTAGTAGTAATAGTATGTCAAAGTTACTCACAATTACACAACTGCAGGTATATTTTCCTAAACTCAAATAGTATAAAAAGGCATAGAGTGATCACATCCTGAAATATGTGTTTAATGAAGCACTGGTTTCCATGAGGAATACAGCACTAATACATGCCTAATCATGTGCAGTTCTTAATAATGTCTCCCGATAATTTAGCTATGTATTTATTAGATATGATCAAATATCACATAATGTTTATTTCAAAGCAAAAAAGCATGGTTTTCAGGTTAGCCTAAATATTACATGTTAATAAATACCACTGAAAGCACAAATTTAAACAGAAATTCATCTCAGTCTGGAAACAAAACCAAAACAATGAAATCGTACTCTTAAACAATGTCTTGACAAGACTTTGATTAGGAGAGAGCAATGCTGTTTTGGCACAGCCACAAATTTCACCTAGCCTGTTAGGGAGAAAAATTGTCTTTAGAAGGAACAGCACCACCTACACCACAAGAATTATAGCCTTCCACTCCACGATGGACAAGATCCCAAGGAAAAATGCAGTTCACTGCCAGTAGCTTCTGCCTAATCATTTGTGATGGAAACCCAGCAATCCTACTCTGGGTACTGCTAGGCAGTGACTCATGGTATCCCAGGAACAACTGCTGACAACAAAATGCTTAAAAGAGATGTTATCTAAATCACAGTACATTGGCACCCCACAGCTGGCTAGTGCCATAATGGCACAGTCATCATTCCAGTTGTTTCACACAATCCACTGAAACATCTGACTAGAACATTGGCTGGACTTAACATACTCATGGGCAGCTCTAAAACCCTGGAGCTGTCCATTTCCCCAGCAGATCTGAACTGCTGAAGAAGAAGATATTCTTCTTTCATTGAAGGAACTTCCAAGCTATGACCAGAACTGTTTGAGAACTAAAAAGAAGATCCTGGTAACTTCCAGGGAAGGATCCAGTACCTTTCCCAAAGGATCCACCTGAGTGCTTGTGCAGCAGGGAAGCTAGACAGGCTCTCTGGCCTGCAGCTCCTGGCACAGCCCAACTACACATGACTGAGAGCTCAGTTTGATGGAAATCTGCCTGGGAAATGATGGAAAACAACCTTTTCCAGTAAAGGATGGTCCAATCAACCAGGATGAATTTCCATCAAGTGTCAAATGTTACCTTCCCAAGAGAAATAATAAATAAATCATCCTACATAGGATGATTTATTTATTATTTATATATAAATATATATATAAATATATATGTAAGTATATATATATGTATATATAACACTGCTCCTGTGCAGTGTTATATATATAACACTGCACAGGAGCAGACTAGTGGGGTCAAAGTCACAAGGCACCTTAAAAAGACCAAAGACACAGATGAAGAATGGACTGTAACACAGAAATCTTGGTAAAGTTTTCACTTACAGGAACAATCATTTTAAGTGACTCAGTGTTTCATATGCATTCATCCTATTCTAGCCTATTTACTTTTGATTCATATTATATGAAAATAGTTGTGAATAATCTAATATTTGTTTATGTTGTACAACATTTGAAATCAGAGGAATTAGAACAGCACTTACCCTAGGCAGAAAGTGACAGAATCTCAAAGTAAAGGTTATGTTTAAGAAAACTCTGCCTTTCCTTAAGAAAATCTCCAATTACTGCACAGATGCTGATCTTCAGTTATGTTATATGTCTTTGGAAAGATTCACACCTCCATTTCTTCTGCTTTAACAATCAGAATAACTAAATTATTGCCACTGCAAAGCCAGTATTTGTTAGTCTTCACTCACAACATGGTTTCGAGATATAAAGCATTTTTAGTTTTATGTACATCAAATGAGCCCTGGCAGGACCTGAAATACAGAGATGTAAAGATTTTTCTTTTTTTTTTTTATGAAACCCAAAAAAGGCCAAACTATTCAATTTACATAATTCTTATTCGCTAAATATTTGAGAACCCTCTCCTATATGCTACAGAAATAGTCAAATGGGAGTTTCAAATTATCCAATAGCAAATAATTTGTTGAATAATGTATTTGACAAACAACATTCAACCATCTCTAAGTATAATGCTCTTTCACCTCCTCCCATATTCATAACTTTGGGAGTAATTACCATCTGCAGTTCCTTGTTTCCATATTGTCACTTTCACCAAAATGTTTTGTTTTGAAGGTATGTGCTGAGAATCCCTTCAAAAATTTTTGAGTCAATAATTCCAAAGGATAACAGGACATAAGGGGATAATTATATTGCCTCCCACCAATAAAAATAAACCAACTCACATTAAATGGTTGGAGTATATGCAGTTATATACCCGAAGCCTCAGCAAGAGCCAAAAGTTTGTGAAATGAATCTTCGCTAAGTGTCGTCCTCTCTTTCAGGCATCACCAATAGGAAGCAATCCACCAAGATATATCCAATTATCTTGAAGGGTTTCATATATTTCCTTTTATGGTAGAAAAATATCATTATCTCCTTTGTAAAGTGGCTATTGCCCAGTCCCCTCAAAGACCTGTAGAACATTTAACCCCATTTTTAATTATTATTTTACTCCAAATTGCCTCTCAGGCAGGAGGACTTCTTATTTCAGTTATCTCATCAAAATATTTTAAATATGATTGAAAGCTGGCATTTAGCACATAAAAACTGAAATAAATGCAAATATATACCAAACTAAACAACAAAATATTAACCCTTTCAAAAATAAAGCGAGAAGAAGGAGTTAAAACCTGCCTTCTGTCTGTTTGAAGCCTATTTGTCCAATTTAGTGTGGTTTTATGTGATTCTGCATATTGTGGAGGTATGTATGTCCTCTTTTGTGGGTGTGTAAATGCAATGGCAGGTGGAGCGAAGGGGAGACTAATCCTGACCAGACTTCAACTGCAGTCACAATAGGTCATCTCTACTCCTCTCACAGCACTTTCCAAAGATCGATCACTTCCAAATGCAATTTTTTAAATAACACGGATAGGAGTAAGAATCTTTAGTTTTCAGGATTACACTGTTTCTTTCATGAAAATAAGCTCGAGTTCTACATATCTATTCCATATCCAGCTTATTCTTGTAAGTACCTTCCATTTACAGAGAAAATACTAACCTGTGGGGAGAGATTTCACGTGACAGAAAGTAAACATAAACACATATTCAAAAGTAGACAGCTCTTTTAAAATAAAAACTACCTTTGCATTTAAATATATATACTCCCTGCTATACCTCACAGTTTACTCTTCAACTCAGTAATGATGAGACTGCTTAATGTTTCTGAGCTTTGTATCACATTTGCTTCATGTCAGTGCTTCAGTCAAACACTGCTCAGAACTTGAAAGTCACTTTTATTCTAAGGTCCCTAAGCTTATCATACTCTTGGGACTAGATTTCTCAACTTCTTTGCGTATTTTAAACTGTATTTTCATAAGAGTAACTGACATTACACAGGCAGAATATAACAGGTAAAACAGATGCGGGGTGGGGAGGAGGAAGCAAGTCCACTTGGGGATTCTCAGTCATATAGTTCAGCTCTTGGAAGGTTTTTTGTTCTAAAATAATTTTGATAACAAAATTGTCTTCTAGTCAAGAACACATTTTATATTGAGGAGGTATAATGACTTTAAAATAGCCATTTCAAAGGTGTTTGTGTTTTTCTTTAAAAAAAAAGAGCAAACTAGGTTTTGCCCAGGTACACATCGGTATCAGAAGTAATTCAGTCATGCGATTCTAAATACAGAAGGAAATTGTGTACAATAAACTGGGTACAGCGACAGCTCATATTCTCTTCAGCAAAGCAGGACTCTGGGGAAATTATATTATGTCAAAGTGACCCCTGTTGACTACCAGCTCAGTAAGTTGAACCCTTCGGATCATAAATTCTTGATAAATACTTTATCCATACAAGCAAGTATTTCAATCTTGGGGGAACATGTCAAAAGTTACAGTGAGTAAGCCTCTAATTTTAATAACATCTTTAATTATATTTTATGTATCCATGAAAGGATAATGAGGGAAAGGAAGAGAGAGGATCTATCCTCCTAATTTTTTAATGGTAAACATTACAGCCTTCAAACACTGCACAGATATATGTTACCAATGATCCTTAACTTCAGTTCACAATGATCAATTGATTCTCCATTCAAGACCATTTAAAAAATAAGTTCATAGATCTTCAGAAATAGAATAAAATCACAGTCTTCGCATATTTTGCAGTTTTGTTTCAAGGAGGGATCATAACTAAAGTGGAATAGGTTAAGGAAACTATGACTAAGGTTAGATCACTAAGCTACGAGAAAAATTATTTGTATCCCTACACCATCTTGTTTCAGATGTGTACAGGAGTATGTTTATTCCAGATTTTCTTTTAAAACAAAATATCTGTAAGATTCAGTATACAATTGTCATTATGTGACTTTTAGTAAGTGTTCATTGTTACTAATAGATATTACTGTCCTGAAGAACTGTAAAGAATTTACAATCTTCCTGTCAAGCTACATGAACTGTTTTTATTACAAATGACAGTATCAACGTAAATTTTCCAGTAAGAGAAGAAAGCTGTGTATCTCATGAGAGACACAGAGAATAAACGTGTTTCTACCAGCTGTTCTTTTGCTAGTGATTCCTTTTTTCTTTCTTCTACTATGTTTAAGTCATACACACTTTGCCAAAGTGTGTATGAATATCTATGCTGAGATATTTCAGTGCACTATGCCTATCCAGATCTTAATACTTGCATTTTTGGACAAATAAAACTGGAGACAATTTATTCTGATTTGATGTAAAAAACCCAAAGAAATCTGAAAAAATGTACACAATGCAGATGAGTGATAATGCACATACTCTAATTAGTTGCACTCTAATTAAACATGAAGTTAGTCTGAGATTTGTTTTCCTTTTTCTTTTGAAATTTTTTATTTGTTTGCAAGTGAAACACACAAATCTGATCACTACCTGTTTTAAGACATCATTTCATAACTGCCCCGAATGTGTCCGAACTTTCTTTTCTCTCGACAAAGGAATGTTGATATGGAAGTTCCCATAATAATCATTTGTGTTTTGCCTGTCCTCCTTAATTCAAATTAACATAACTTACAGATACAGCAGGAGAACTAAGAATATATCAAAATTTGTTTTTGACAGCATTTGAATAGATTAAAATATTAAGCAATGAGGATGGAGAGAAAACAAGTCCGTAGCATTTACTTCCCAGCCTCATATCTTCATTGTGAGCAACACTAGCTCTCACTGAGGTCAGCTGGTGCCTGTATGGTTCCAGAAATACAAAACAATCTCACTGTATGGTACTACTACTGTTTCTGAGAGGCCTGAGAGAGGTGAGAGCCAAGGTCATTGCACATTCCTAAGTTTGTGCTGCTCCAGTGCTCATAATGGCTTTTGGCACATCTAAGATGCAGCAGGAAATAGGTAGCAGGGATGTCCAGAGCTGAAGTACAAGAGTTTGGAACTCCATTTCTCCTGCTCCTGATGCACTTCCCTACCTTAGTGCCAAACTTGCCAAGGCAAAATAATATTCCACCGAGCCCTCTCTGTGGTTAAAAGCTTTTTACAAGTCTAACAGATAAAGCAAAGATAAGTGAGGCACTAAAAATAACAGAAAGATACTGAGGTCTTAATACAACTCTGTGGCCAAATTATAGAAATGCTAACTACAATGTTCTCCAATAGACTGTAATCTGTGTTCATTCAATCTGGCTGTTCTTGCCAGCACATCTCACAAATGTAACGCATTGCTCAAAAGAGGTCTTGGATCAGCCCCTAAAGCATGCAATACAATTGAACTTGGTATCAAATATGGCATCAAAATTTCATCACTACCTGGCCCAGAAGTTGTAACAGTTTGGCTTTGAAAAGCTGCTTACTATTTAATTCAGAATACAGCACTGTTTACAGAAACAGAACACCCAACAGCCTGTAATGTTTATCTGTCTTTCTTGCTCTGCTTAATCATTTCTCTCTCACAACCATACAGTGGCATTAGAAACTGGTTTGTGAATAGAAATTCTCCTTCCTTCTGTAAAATTGAACATTGATATTTGTAAGTAAAAAGACTCCACCCCAACTTACGGATTGTACTTACACTGTATTTTTCCTTATGGTTGTAATTTAAGGATATATCAGATACAACCACACATTTCCATCAGGGTAGAGAACTAGGAACTTAGTTGTAGGTTTGCTTTGAGCTCTACATTTGCAAATAAACTGTTACGTTCAAATTTCCCTTCCTGTTCTGAGTATCCACAAGAAAGACATGAAGAAACAAAGACTGGAAGGGAGCCTTCACCATGTGGTTGAAAATGATTCAGCTATCAAACTGGAAAAAAAAGTTAAGTTTTCCAGAATCAGAAGAAATACTTCTTCCTGAAAATCTCTGAGCATTTCTTGCACACACAGCAAGTATATTCAGACACAGTTTTCAGTTAAGCCTTCAGACACACAGTAACTTTTGTGATGTTTATTGGTGAAAAGTGTCTTAAACACATAGTGAAATTACCCACCAGTAAATAAAGTTTCAGGCTGATAATACCAAATATTGAGCTGAATACTGAATGCAACAGAAAACAAGGGTTGCAGCAACATAACAGAGACTGCTTACCTACAACCAAACAACCAAAACCCCCCACATAATCTCTCTTGTGCATCTAGGTGTGAAAAGTAGTTGCTTGATTCATGATGCATTTATCTTCCATAAGAAATGATGTTTCTTGACTCTCTCAAACTACAGTATTAGAAAGATAGTTACCAGAATTACTAAATAGAATTATACGGGGGGATTCACTGGGAGCTAACCATTAATCATACCATGATGCAAGACTGCTTTTTTGTGACATTCTATAATCTACATCTTTGAGTTTCATCTGAAATTATTTCTCAATTTTGAAAGGAATTCTCCACAAATTTCAGTGATTTTACTACTTCCCTTCAAATCTACTAATTAAATTCCGTTTTGTTATTGTAAGAATAAAACTTGCACAAAGGTTGATGTGGGCACGCACGGACTACTGTTGTGATAACACTGTCTTCTGCCAATCAACACTGGCAAATTATATTCCTCTTACTATCTTGACCCACTGTCCCATCTTAATAGCACATCTCTGTTGTAGAAATTGTCTCCTTGTTCACTGCAAAGCATTACCAGATGTTAGTAGTAAAGTTCACAGTAAACATGAATGTGTTTCTTAAAAATTTCATAGGGCACAATAAACTAATTTATTAAGCATGGGTTTTAAAATACTTTAAACAGATTTTATATTTTTGATTAAAAATTTGTAATTTTAAAAAGACAATTTTTTCTGTAGCTCACATAATGAGCATGAGTCCCTACTGCAAGTCTCTTTGTGAGCATTCTTAACAGCTGTACAAATATTAGCCACAATGTACAGGCACCACGCCAAATAGAAAATTACCAAACAGATGAAAACATCATGTCTTCACTGAAATTGTTACTTTCCAGCAAATTCTAAGGTACACATGTGAACAGTACTATCTCAGTTCTTTAGAGTTCCAAGTGATTGTTTAGTCTTGAGAAGAGAAAGCTCTGAAGGGGTCTCACTGATGCATGTAAATACTGAAGGAGAGTGCAAAAAGGAGAGAGAACCAGACTGTTCTCAGTGATGCGCAGTCAATGGACAAGAGGCAAGGGGCACAAAGTGGAATACAAAAAATTCTGTTTAAACATAAGGAAAAAAAAGCTTTTTTACTGCAGTGGTGATCAAACACTGGAACAATCTGTTGAGAGCAGTTAAGAAGCCTCTGACCCTGATGTTATTTAAAACTCAACTGGACATGGCGGTAGTTACTCTAGGTGACTCTGCTTTGAGCAGAGTGACTGGTAGAGTGTTGTCAGAGGTCCCTTTGTCCTCAACCCATTCCATGCTTTTTGATATCAAGTTCAAAGTGAATCCTTTCCACCATAATCAGTCCTTAGTTTCATGAAAGAAAATAATTTTTAGGAATCAAACACAGGTGCTCAAAAAATGTTGAACCTGAGCCTTCAAAAATCAACTACCGAGTTCCACAGAAAAACAAAAATCATTGATTTTATAGACGCTGTGGCTTTCTACAGGACTTTTTATAGTAAAACAGATGCAGGATAGGGAAATAAAGACGCAATTTTATACTGAACTGAATACAATTCACCTTCAAATGTTATGTTCTACTTTAAGCATGCAAATATTACTGCAGCAAATCCATTTCATTTATCACTGAGAGGAATACACCAATATGAACAAAATACTCAAACCATAGAGGAGCCAACAATTGACAAAATTGCCATTCTATTCTCCCATAAAATGGAACAATATACAATGCTGAGCAGCTCATCACAGCAAAGGATGAACATATAGAAACAGTTCTAGGTCTGCTATTGGTGAACAAAATTGTCACAGGCATAGAAAAGTGCTACAGTCAGGTTGCAGTGTTGCAGCTGTGACTAGGGATTAGACTAACATAAGCAAAATCTTAAAAATTGAAATCTTCCTGAACACTCTCTCAGTAACAGGCTGCTTGCTGCCAGCTGTTTTTTTTCTTTTCTTTCTTTTTAATTTAGGTAGGTACACATAGAACATCAGAATGATGCTTCCCCCTACAAGTTGCTGAACTACATGAACTGAAACAATTTGACTTCAACATTCCCTTTGTACTTAAGATGGTCTGAAAAGAAATTCTCAGGATTTTCCCTGCCTAGTATGCAGTCTATTCCACATTAAAAACTTTTGTATTTAACACATTAAGAAGACAGGAATCACATCAGTATGTTCAAGTCTAAACATATGGTCAAGCACAACTGACAATAACATCAATTTAGAATGTGACAAGCACCAATCCTGGCAGAGTTCAAGAAGTGTTTTGATAATACTCTTGGGCACATGGTTTGACTCTTGGGGATGGTCCTGTGCAGGGCCAGGAATTGGACTCGATAATCCTTGTGGGTCCCTTCCAACTCAGCATATTCTGTGGTTCTGTGAAATATTATGCAGTCAATGCATTTTTCTCACTAAGTGTAAGAGCTTGATTTATCTGCAAAACTGATGTACCAGGAAATGTCATTAAAACCAAGAAATACAACAAATCATTTACCTCATATAGACATTTTAAAAAGGTGGCACTATGAAATGGGGGATGCAGCACTCTCACCGCTGCGGCCCAGGTTCAATTCCCGGTCAGGGAAACTCCCCCAGGCAGATGGAGCTCGTCAGCCCTGTAAGGCCATCCATCTAAGAGAAGGTCACTCTAAACAAACCTATGTCCTGAGGATCTCACTGCCACTGTCCAAGCTTGCTCGGCCCCGGCAGATGAACCTTAGGATTAAAGGGTGGGCTCAGTTCAGCGCACGCTGTGTCTCACCTAAAAAATCCACTGCGCAGGCTCGAAGGGTAAAGACCTTTCCCAAATTTTCGTTCACGAAGACTGGTCATACTATGACTACTATACTATGAAATATTTTCCAAGGAAGAAACTTGGTTAGGTTTACAAACAATACTAATGAACAAGGCCAGATATAGTCTGAGCCCCTCTCTTCCCTTGCCCAAACCCAATGAACACTGTCACATTAATGCTTTATACCACAAAAATGAACTGACAGGACTAGCATTATCTACTGATACACTTCCATTTTGTGTGGCGTTTGACGTGGCTTGCCTTTGCCTTCCTGTTCCTAGTGGAATGAGACAGGCCTGAGGGAAATTTTTTAAAATCACATCTTAAGTAGAAATGGAAAAGAAAAATTTAAAAGAACGATGCTTTTGGAGCAGTGGAATGCTATTCAAATTCCCTTTCTTAAATGAAGCAATTCCCAAATTCACGTTTACTTTTTATCTGAAGCTCACAGAAGAAATATCTAACATAATTATATAGAAATTATTAAATCTATACAACAAATAATAATGTTTTAATGCTATCTTCAGAAAACTACAACCAAAGAAAAATGCAAAAACATGCAAATTAAGCAACTTAATTTCAAATAAAGGGTTGAAACCTTCTTCAGCTAATTTCAAATGAAGAGTAGATTTCTAGTGAGAGTTCTTAAATGGGACACAGAAGAACAGATGGACATACACTTTTCCCAATTCCCAACTTATATCCAATTTCCCAGCCATCATGATTAGGGGATAAATGTTAGAACCCTTCTACTGGAAAGAAACAAACTTGGAGAATAAAAAAAAGAGTTACTCAAAGCTCTTAACCCAGCATGTTGTCATTGACCCACTGGATAACATGAGAAAAAAGGGTAGCAGCTGAGAGTCTGAAACAATTAAGGCTGAGTTAACTGATCCAGAAAATTTTAATTGACAAGTATGATTTAGAATTACAAAAGAAAGGCATAAGGTGAGTTCAATTTCTATGAAAAAAGCAAACCAAAGAAAGCTCCAAAATATTAAACTCCCATTGTTTAGCAAATTCCTACTGTATATACAAAAGTTCAGACTTATTTACTATTGCTTTATGAAATCCTGTTTTGTGCTATAAACAATACCTCTTTCTAACATAAGACATAGAAAAACGCAATTAGAGAGGAGGGAAAAAAAGGAAGAGAAAGTGACATCTGATAAAATTATGGATCTACCAAGCACTGATAGGTACAAAAAGGATCAATGCAGTTTCCACTTCTTAATTAGACATACACCTGAAGAATAAGATGTAGATCAAGAATTTCTGCACAACTGTAGTTTGCAACCGCAGAGAAGGACAGCTATTTCTTTTAAAATCCACATGGATAGCATCGAAATCAGCACAAGCCAGTAGAGCAAAACATATTGCTCTCATATGTATATGATCATCCCTCACACCCCCTTTAGAAGGCAGAACACTGGATGAAACCAAATTCCTACCTGTGAGCCAAGATGCACATAGGCGACTCGGATGTCCGCTTCTGGGTTTGTCAGTGAAATCTATAGTCAAGGAGGGGTAGGAGGAGAAGAATGAAAAGCCAGAGTATAACACAGCTGCATTAATTACTTCATCTTCAGTGCAGTTTGCACTGGTTTTATCTTACAGCAGCCATGAAGTGCCACTGCTCATTCTGCACTTACATTGTTAATCTACAGTCTTGAGATTGAAAGGACCCACACATTAGTTCAGAGTTAACCTGACTAGACCGGAATGGACTATTGGGTCAGAAGTTCTCTCAATGGCATTACAAACACTGACTGATCCCGTCACCTTCCAAATCTGTTACTCATTCAGTAGCAGTGAAGTACTATAATGAAGCATGAAAAAGTTCTTGATTAAATGAAATCAAGTCTGAACAGTGAAGATTGGGAGGCAATGTACTAGATGGCCTTTTCTGACCACCACTAGCACCTCCCTGCCTCCATCAGACTGAATTTCTAAGGTCTGTCTGGTAGTCCTATCGGCACTGTATTAATACTGTTCCTATGATTAAAACACATTATCTTCTTTCATCGTGATGCAATATACTCACAATAATTTATCTTTATTATTTGTTTGGTAGCTCTGATCTAAACAGATCTACATCATAGTTCCCAGTTGTAGTCAACCTTGCTTCTACCTCAAGGCAGAATCCAGTCATAGCCTTTCGTACTAAGTTACCAAACTGGACATGGTTGGCACGTAAATAGTGGCTGGGGGAGAGTAATAATATGTATGAAATATATTGGTAGTTATAATTTTTATCCCTTTTACAGGACTTGGTAAGCAAGATGACAACAGGTATCCTTAGTCTCTTAGTCATTCATGGTCTGCTTTCCTGTATGTCAGCATACATCACTCTAAAATTTTTACATAGAAAATTAGATTTCAGGGGTCATTGCACCTTCAAGATAAAAATTGCTAGGGTTAGGAAGAAATGCTAAACAGAGCAACAACATGAATGATAATTTGTGACATGGTTAGAATGTGTTAAAGAAAAAGAATTTAGTAGGAAGTGAGGAAACTCATGCACTTGTCAGAAACTGCTCAGCATTGAGTATTATGAATTTGCATATCCCAGAGCATCTCCCATGTAGCTTTTTGTTTCCAGCCAGCATATCAAGCTTGAATGTGATTAAATATTTAATATTTGTGCTCTATAGGACTTAAGAATCTATGCAAATATTATGTCAGAATGCATTAATTTCAGAAGGGAACAGAAGAACCATGTTGTAATTTGTGTCATTTCAGTGTTGCAAGGAAGCTGGAATAATTCTTCTTGTGTAAAAAAACGCCAGTTACTTCGACAAAAAAAATTGCACTTCTTTGTCATCTGTTTAGATGTTTTGGCCGTGATAATCTAAGTTTCACTGTTGACAGATAGACTGAGTGCTTCTAAACTACAGTGAAAACCAAGCTATATTTGAATGTGCAGAAGAAGGGAAATAGGGCACTTTATACTGCATGCCAAATAGAATGATAATCAGAACAACTTCCGTGTTAGAGAAATAAAATTAAGCTGCATTCCAGTGCCTAAAAACTTATCACAACTAGCATGCCTTAGGGGGTCAAAACTATCAGGCAATCTTAACAACACATACTGCCACCCACTCCATCTTTAATAAGGTAAACTGGGGGGGAAGGGGCACACCTGTAATCCCTAATCTAGTTCTGGGCCCCTTCCTGTAAGAAAGACACTGAGCTGCTGGAGCATGTCCTAAGTAACAAAAGAACAAAAGGAGATGGCTTCATGTTGTACCAGGGAAGTTTTAGGTTGGATAGTAAAAAAAAAAAAAATTCTTCACCAAAAGGGTTGTGAAGCACTGGAAAAAGTTGCTCAGGGAAGCGGTTAAGTCACCATCCCTCGAAGTGGTTAAAAGATACGTAGATGTGGTACTTAGTGACATGGTTTACTGGTGGACTTGGCAGTATTGGTTTAACGATTGGACTCTATGATCTTAACAGCCTGTTCCAGCCTGAATTATTCTATAACTTTATGACTCAATATATTTTCTTTATCCTTATGGTTTATTAATTTAAAACACTTTTTTTTTGTAGTTGTTGAGGATATATTAGCAATTCTTAATAACAAATTTTTTAGGTCTTTCTCGGTTCAAACCAAAAGTATCAGACTAAAAATGACCAATCTGATTTGCTTTTATTAAACTGAGGTTTTGATTTAATATTGACAGCCATGGCATACACAGCACAGTCTGCTGACCATTTTTCTTTTCTGCAGCCAAAGATTCTCCTATGGAAATAAATCTGTTGTGCTAGTAGGAATAAGAAGATGACTAAAATACTATTATATTTGAGGAAGAACACAGTGTACATTTCCTGACCCAAGTAGAAAAGACAGACATAACCAGGCTGTAATTAAATTTGTTCATAGCTGAATAGCTGTGTCCACAGTAATTTTGATCAGGGACAGAATTTAAGATACTGCTTTGCATAGAGGTAACATATACAAACATACATGGTCCTTGAAAAAACCCTCCCACAGTAAAAAAACAAACATAACGGAGAACAAGAGGACTCCAGACTAGGAAAAAGCCTCAGGTAAAATGCTATTTGTTTTGATTTTAAACACTATTGAGTGTCCTCAGATTACTGATATTTAAAAAATTTGTCATCCTAGAAAAGTTACCTTGCAGGAGCTGAGGAACAAATTACCATACCTTTAAGTCCAGTGTGGGTTTTTTGTTTGTTATTTGTTTTTATAGTATGTTGTTAAAGTAAAGAAGACAGACATTGCTTGAATGTAATAGAGAACAGGGAAAGAATGAAGGAGTTTGTCACTGAAATAGACGATTTGCATTCCCCTGATCATGGAGATCTGACACTGTCTACAGTTGTGCAAGTGCACCTAGTCTGTGCACAGAGAGGGCAAAAATACAACTTCATTTAGCCACCAAGCCTAAAACATGCTAGCCTCCTGTTTTCATCTCACTGCCCCACCCCTCACAATGGGAGAAATTTCTTGGAGACAGTCCTCCTCAGCAAAATGCTGTCTGCATTAATAAGAATGGAACATACTATATCCATTCACTGCAACCAGCAGGATACTATGTGATTTTTTATAATTTTAATATATTAATGTAGGTTTGGAGGTAAAAGCATAAGCTGATTTAATTAAAAACAACTCAATTTTAGTATTTCTCTTCTCTTGTACTTTTGAAGTTCAACTTCTGTAACAATATACTAGGTCTGCATCAACCTACTGCTTTCAGTGACAGCATGCATGGTGTTTTCCAAAGACATATCACAGAACAACTTCAATATAAAAATCATAATTTGCATCTATTATGACCCACCCCTGAAGGTGAAGGTAATGGCAGTTCTTGTTAATACATTCCTTGGGGCAGATTAGAGTTATACAGCACTGAATGATTGGTATTTTATAAATATATATATATATGTATATATGTTTTATTTTAGAACAATTAGCAACAGAAAGGAGGTATGTGGTCATTCTGGTTATTATTATCTATAGTAATATAACAATATAGAAGTATAAAAATACCACTTAAGAAAACATAAAAGGAAAAGAAAGAAAAAAAAGAGAAAGAAAGGATAAGAGTTGATAGCAGAGAGGAAAGATAATCCCCACCCACCCAGCGACAAGACTTGATTGTTGCAATTTAGATGTCTGTTGGTCAAAGTGATGGTCACAGTCTTGATCTGTCGGGACTGGGGGAAGCCCATGAAACACAAAGTTCAATGGGTTAATATATTTTCAGGTTCAGGTGGGAATGCCCAGGTACCTCTCCTGTTACAGTACTGTGGATCATGTATAGTCCTTTGGCAGAAAGCCCCAGAAATGAGTCTGGGGCATTACAGGGGTCTTGGATGGTTTATGACCCTTTCTAAGACATGACCATTGTTTCTCACGCCAACTTAGTTGAGCCGGTTATGCCCCATCAGAAGGGATGAATACCTTCAGGCCCATGTGGGAATGCTCCAATACCTTCCCCCTGAGGGCAGTTTTATTCCTGAGCCAATTCTGTAAGGGAGGACATTGTTTAAGGGAGGCAAGATAAAAAGCATTATCCCACATCCACAGGATCTGTTTATCAGCCTTCTCCCTTATCTGGCTCAAAATCCAGCTTGTTGCTAAACAAAGGTTAGTTTGTCATGATCATCCTCTGTGGT
This sequence comes from Chiroxiphia lanceolata, assembly GCF_009829145.1. NCBI lineage: Eukaryota > Metazoa > Chordata > Aves > Passeriformes > Pipridae > Chiroxiphia > Chiroxiphia lanceolata. Next base: position 41,009,452 of record NC_045641.1, read on the forward strand.
GGGTGTGCACCTCCTCTGTTTTACTCAGATCAGAGGTTTCATCATCACACACAAAACCTCTCCTCCTCCCCCTCAGTTGGAAGGTGCAACCCCGGCCTCAGCAAAGCACCTGCTGCTTTTGTAGATGGCTGATTGTTTGAGTCATTAACCATTAACATTTCAGTCTCTCACAGCATACCCCAACATTTCCATTATGAACTAGAGGAAAACTAACAGTGATTTAATTTTTTTATTAGAAATACCATCCTAACTTCACCTCTTAAAAGTTTTGTATAGCTATAGCCTAACCAGTAAGAAAAACTCTTTCGACGAAACAACTACTAAAAGTTGTTCTGGTGGTACATTTAACTGAATAAAAATTTCTACAACAAATGTAACAAAATGACCATAATCTAAGTTTAGAGTTCTTGGTCTGCATATCATATTAATCAAGTTTCTTACATTATTTGGTTTGTTAATATTAGATTCTTGTAAGAATAAGTTCAGACAATAATCTGTAGTGATCTTATACAAAAATAACAGCTTCAAACATAAATTTTCTCTCCCATTTCTACTCTGCATTTACTATATCATCATACAAAATAGTTTACTTCATGTAAAGGTCTTATCATAATAAAGTTAATTAATTGGATTGTAAAACTTAACGATGATACAGAATATAATAAACAGCTTCAGAGGGCATTACATATACTTAAAGAGAATACAGCATAAAAGTGTAGAATCTGCATCAGCTACACAAGGACATTTGAGTGCTCATTGAATTATTTCCAGCAAACTTGATATTCAATATAGAGCAAATGTTTTTTCTAGAAAAGCACTTGAAACTATACATTAGTATGCAAAACTACTACATTATTTTCAGAAATTTAATGTTAGCATAAAAGTAAAACTAAAAGGATTTAGCTTCTTCATTTGATACTAACCACTTATTTAAAATATTTAAAGAGGTGGCATTAAAAAACCCACATATTTCTACAGGTTATTGGTAGCAGACAGCTGTCACTACTTGGCACAAACCAAATATATTATGTCCAGACTTAGGAGAAGAAGAATTAACGTAACCGAATATGTCCTTTTTGAAGAAACTTAAAATTAAAAGAGATACTAACAGGTTTTGGAAGTAATAAAAATTCCAGAGTGTGCAAGTATCCACAGTGTTATTATTAGATGCCAGATTAAGAACAGTTCTACAACAGAACAGGAAAAGAAACAGACAGGCCCCTCCTGATACCACTTTTCTTTTTCTAATGAAATTCTTTTTGTGTGTAGAAGAAAGTAATATACTTCTGAATTTACTGCCACCTGTAGATAGCCTGCTGTCACAATTAGGCATGTTTTAAACCAACATAATGGAGTAAGATAACCCTACAGAAGCTATTCTGTCCAGTGACTCTGAACAGAAGCAACACTTCATCAAGATTTTGAATCACAAGTTAACACAAAGAATGGCAAGATATTGGTATAATCAATAAATCATGCGAAAAGGGAGTTGAAATTTAATTATAGGTAATTTGTCTTCTCTAGGAAAGGAGATAAGAAGTTCTCTCTGCAAATTAGAAGGTCACTTAAAAAACACTGACAGAACACAGATATAGATTTTTTGGGGTTTACGGTAAGGAATATCAGAACAAAAATAAGAGCTTTTAAATCACAGTGTTGTGAATTTGTACCTGAAAATCATGTCTAAGAGCTTTTATTAAAAAATTAGAGTGACTATAGTTAGATCAGCATGGAGCACTGTTAAATTAATCTAAGCTAATGAAAACATCAGCATTGCCACAAGGAAATAAATTAGAGATGAAGCAAAGAGCATTAATGCAGGGAAGTACTGAGGAAGACAGTCTGCAGTATTAACTGTTGCGGCAGAAATGTGACAATGCTACAACAGGACTCCATCTCATCGCTTCATCATCCAGTAGATCACAAGGAACAGATTTCTAACAACATCTTGCTGCTTTCATAGTAACACCACTCCTGATGTATTATGCAGACTTCAGTAACCAGTCCCATAGGAGTCAGCAGGGAATTTTACTCTACAAATGGGATGAGAGCAGACACAACCATTTTACTACCACTCCTTCTTATTCCTCCTGCTACTTTCATGTAACTTCCTCAAAAACAATTTCCTTCATGTGCTGTAGAATCCCCACTTCAAAGCTCCTTTACCTGCAAGCAAACTGAGGGCAAAACCATCCTGTTGACAGTGGAAGCTATCTGATAACAGGTTCCCTCTGAAAAAGTAACCCAGTAGGCCAACTTCCCCCCTGACCCAAGAGCCAGCCCACCAAGCCTTTGCCTGCACACAGCTGTGTGCCTTTCTCCTTGCCGACTGAGTGCTGTCTCCAGCAACCACTTTGCCAGTGCCACCTGTTTCATGTCAGAGAGACATGAAACTCACTAAGGTTTAGGTAGCCAGCCCTAATGTGCTGCTTCACCATTCCAGAACATGCCAAACAAGTGTTTGGTGGATGCAAGTCTGTTTTCTAGATGTTAAAAAAAAAAAAAAATAAAAAAGCTCTTGTGATTTTATTCCCATTCAGTTCTAACATTGGTTCTTTACTTCATCACCCACCATATTTTAATTAATACTAGTTAATTAATACTTTGTGACATTAGTAGATACTGCTTTTCTTGTGCAAAAGAACTTTCAAAGCAAAACATCAAAATTTTTATCTGCAATGGAGCATATATTACATCATGTACCAGAAGCTATTTTCATAAAATAAAAAAAAAAAAGAACATTTAGACATGCATAATTTAAAGGAACCTGGAGATAACTGCGTCACACAGCTGTTGATATGGGCTTAAAGTAATAAATTAACAATCTGAGAAAAAGTACACAATGAGGTTGAGATACAAAACAGTAATGTCAAATATCCCTCTGCTCACTTCTTGATTGTCAGCTACTTCTGTACTCATTTTTAAAATGAGTAAAATGTATCAAATCAGAAACATTTTCACTTCTCAAAAGAGCCAAGATTATAATATGAAATTTATAAAATAACCAAACTCTCAAAAATTACTTAATTGCCACAATCCTTCCTTTGAAATGAGGCAATTTTGTGTCTCTGGAATAGGTCATGTTCCACAAACATTCCACAAACAAACAACATGAGGCTGAACACTTCATGAAGCTGCTGTTTGTATTTATACAGAGGCCCATGGGACTTGCTTTAAGCGTATGTGAACTACAATGGGATGGCAGGAGCAGGGCCTGTGCATGAGCCATACTCTACTGCTTCCCTGTACCCACACTGTGTTAAAAACGTGCTCTCAAAAGAAAAGCTTTATTTTATTAATAATGATACATAATTTATAACAGACAAACAAAGGGAGCAGAATAGGGAAACTTGCATGCAGATTACCATTATAACACATTAATAAATTCAGGGCCCTGAAACCAAATTGGTTACAAAGCAACAGCAGAAAGAACTACTGACCAACAAAGGAATCATTTTGCTCCTCGGGTTTTTTTATTATTTTTGGTTTGTAATGCTATAAGTTATGCCTTTAAGTATCAATGTGACTTCCTTTCAGTTTGCTTGCTACTTTTACTGTCCTCCCTGTGGGCATTTCTCATAGCCCTTCTGCTTCACAGCGTAACAACTGAATGTTTGATTTTGTGCCAAGAATATTTACTGATGAGCCATACTTTTGCAAAATCTCTCTTTTCACAGAAGCCTTACCTTGCCTTTTAGAACAACCCACATCATTTTTATTCAGAACTTTAGAGTTCAGATTTTTATGATTTTAAGCAGATGATGAAATGTAAGACAACCTTTTTGGAAAGAAGTTCAGATTAATTTTGCTACCCACAATGTATCAATAAACAAAGAAACAATCGCATGTCCATCCATATTTTCACTCATATAGCTGCTAAGATACTGCATTTTATTATTACACAAAATTTTCTATGAAATTCTTTTCAACAGAACATTTGTATTATAGGAGTTTTTTCATTACTTTCAAGACTAAAATTACTTTTATTCGCATGCAGGTTAACCCTCCCATTCTAATTACACACAAAAATAATTATGTTTTTTCATGACCACACAGTGTCCATGTGCATATTAAATTTTACCATTATCACACTTCTTGTTTACCTTTTCCAATGTTATCAGCATTACTATACCACAGAATGCCCACTAGAGTTAGAGTTTCTAATGGAAAAAAATCATATTTCATACTATATTATACATTTCACCTTTGACTTCAAATTTCATTTGTTACTTCAAAATAGACATCCCATTTCAGCTGTAGTCTTTATGTCTTTATTTTCAGCACTTGAGAATGCATGATGTTATTTTACATCCTTTCATTGTTAAGTAAATTGTCTGCATTAAGGCTTTCTTACCTATATGTCCAGTTTACAACTTCATTTTACAGAACTTCAAATTCTTACATCTTCTTCCTACCTTCCTGATACTTTGGAGCAAGATGCTTTTAACTGCAATATACATTTCATTGAGAAAAACTTTAAAAATTATGAAGTCTTCATTTGTAACAAGATGCAGTTCAATTTAAAAAAATAGGAATCTATCAAATTCCTTGATAAGTTTTCTTACTATCTCACCAGTGATGTATTATCGTGGCTGACTATACTCAAAGAATCTTACCTCATGTCTAATTTTGCCTTACATCAATTTACAGGTCTTTCTAGGAGACGAATAAGTCCATTAGAAAGTAGAAATGTTATCCCTGTGAATATTTTTTTCAGAGTAAGGTTATTCTCAAATTACCTAAGAAATTATTTAAAATATCCTTTTAGCATCTAAAGTACAGATAATTTCAATAGATTTGAGACCGAGAGACATCTTATAAACAGGCTACCAATTTTGGAATAGACAATTTAAAATATCTCAAAATACTTTTTGACACATTTTACATCAGCATGTTACATCTGACTTAGCGACTTCAGTTCCCCATCCTACTCTAGAAAAAAAAGATTAACTAGAGATTCCATTTTAAGATTTTGTTGTCCTGTGTTCTGGTTGACTTTGGTGACCATATCCAGCCTTTAAGAAGCTGGTAATGTGTTTCATAAACTACATTATATGTTCAGATACTATAACACTCAACTAACAGTTACTCTAAGCCTAAATCTATACTTCAAAAGCTTTTTAGAAAAACATATTCTTTCACCAGAGCTCTATAATGGTAAGTTAGAGTGCTTCTGTGGCAGCTGTACACATATATATCATGAGAAGTACTTACATATTCCTGATACAGACTTCTCCCTCTAGGAAGAAGGAAGACTTACTGAAGGCTTTTTTTCATTAGTGATGAAGTAAATTAAGTTTGTTGGTTGTTTTATTGCGTTGTTTTTTTTTTCTTTTTAGTTGGTTCTATAATTTCATACAAATATTATTACAAGCCAAAAAAACCCAGAAAAACAAATTCAGATGACACTACTCCCAATTCACTTTACACGCAACTGCATTCCTTTGGTGAGGCTTGCACAGGATAAGTGACCTAAACTACAAGCAAAGTCATTATTACAGAAAAGAACAACTTACTTTTGAAATAAATCCACTCAGAAGAAAGATGACAGAGTGCAAAGCTACATATATTTGCATAACTCTGCCTAGAAGAGATGAACAGCTAGCATCATGTACTGTACTCTTTCTATGACCTCTTATACACAATTCAGCATCAGTTTTGAGCAGCCTGAGAAGCCAAAAAATACATACATTCTCAGCCAATTAATACTTGGTTGGCCAGCCTGTAGGCAATAAAAAATAATATATGCTATGCTATAAACCTACATTTATACCAGGCTTGTATTTTTAAGCATTAAAGCAATGATGCAAAATTATAGGGTTTTAATTTCTCCCAAAATAGACAATGACTAGATGAGAATCATGGTTCCTTTTGTGAGAACTTGCTGCAGTGTAGGCTGCTGGCTGCAGAGACTGCAGCTGCTGGCCACTCTGAACTAATTACTGGCACAGTAAGGAGCACTTACCTAAAGCCAGTGGAAGGGAAATGTGAGGTACAGGGAAGACTGGAGGTTTGGATAACAACTCTGGTTATATTTAACAGTAAATATGAAGCTTAATATCTCTGAGCTATCAAAGGCAGTTTGATAAAAAGATACTTTTAAGGATCTAAGCAATTTTTTTTAAGTCAGGGAAAGTAAATAGGGATGCTGCAGATGCCCCAGAGAAAGAGGGCAACCTGTCCCACCAGGACACAAAGTCGCCTTCCTAATATATGCCCATCTGACTGCTGCTATGTGGAGCAGCAAAGACTGTATAAGCCTGCTAACTAGGTTAATCACCCAGCCTCTCGAGTCTTTTAACCTATACCTGGTTTCCATTTTATATTTGGAGGCTGAAAATGAAAGGGGTATGAACAATCTACTGTGTTAAAAATATCTTTAACAGTACTACAGAATTTGTTTTAACAATCTCCTAGAAATTATTCAGAACTACGCAACAAATAAAATGCATGAGATTACTACTTAATAGTATCCTGTACCTTTGCAACTTTAAATTAGCTAGACAATCTTCACAAATATAATCACTGAACTTTTAATTGAATTTTTTATTAATTTCCAGAAATGACACTTTTATAATTAGGGCTGTCACATTAAGACTGTATGCCACCAACCTAAAATGCTTTGAAAGGAAGGGCAATCATTTTAAGGTGTTAAAGTACACATTAAACATCATTTATAGGGATAATAGTACTGTATTTTTCCTCATAAGGATTTTCTTTTTCCTTATTACATGAAGTGCCCTTTATTCTGTATGTTAGAAGAACAATAAAACCCTGATGTAATGATTTTAAAAATCATAGATGGTTTATAAACCTAAGTTCATTATATCTCTTCAGTCAACCACATGAAGTATCTCTGTTATAATGAAAGAATATGTTCATATTATTGAGCTCTAAACCACTAGGTAAGATCATCTGTGACAAAGTTCAGGAGAATATTAATGACTAATTTTTATCCCATAAGAGGGAATTTCAAGACATTTCAGTTGAGAAGTATTTTTGTTTTAAAATTTCAATGAGAAGTGTCATCCTTAAGAAACCTCAGTTATAACCTAATTGGGTATTGATAATATTGATAATAAGACACACTGCAGTGGGTGAGCATTTGACTCATGGGTCATGCACAGAGGGTAACAGTGAATGGGGTGACATCAGACTGGTGACCTGTCACTAGTGGGGTTCCTCAGGGCTCCATCTTAGGCCCTGTGCTCTTCAACATCTTCGTAAATGACTTGGATGCAGGACTGGAAGGGATACTAAGCAAGTTTGCAGATGACACAAAACTGGGAGGATCTGTTGACTCCCTTGAAGGCAGGGAGGCCCTGCAGAGAGACCTTGACAAATTAGAGGACTGGGCAATCACCAACCATATGAAGTGTAACAGGGGGAAATGCTGGATTCTGCACCTGGGATGGGGCAACCCTGGATATTCGTACAGCCTGGGGAATGAGATACTGGAATGCAGTGCCATGGAAAGGGACCTAGGAGTCCTGGTTGACGGCAAGTTAAATATGAGTCAGCAGTGCCCTGGCAGCCAGGAGGGCCAACTGTGTCCTGGGGAGCAGCCACTCAAGGGAGGGGATTGTCCTGCTCACCTTGAATACTGTGTGCAGTTTTGGGCACCACAATATAAAACAGACATTAAGTTACTAGAGATCATCCAAAAGAGGGCCATGAAGATGGTGAAGTGCCTTGAGGAGAAGCCGTATGAGGAGTGGCTGAGGTCACTTGGTCTGTTCAGCCTGGAGAAGAGACTGAGGGGAAACCTCATTGTGGTCTTCCACATTCTCATGAGGAGAAGTTGAGGGGCAGGTTCCAATCTCTTCACTCTCATGACCAGTGACAGGACCCGAGGAAATGGCATGAAACTGAGTCAGGGGAGGTTTAGGTTAGATACCAGGAGAAGATTCTTCACTGAGAGGATGGTTGGGCACTGGATCAGGCTCCCCAAGGAAGTGGTCACAGCACCAAGCCTGAAAGAGTTTAAGAAGCGTTTGGATAATACTCTCAGGCACATGGTGTGATTCGTAGGGATGGTCCTGTGTAGGGCCAGGAGCTGGACTCAATGATCCTTGTTGGTCCCTTCCAACTCAGCATATTTTGTGGTTCTGTGGAATAGACTCTGGTGCCAGGTCTTGCCCCAATGGACCCCTGGATCCCAGGAAGCCCCCAGCTCTTGTTGCACCTTGACACTATGTACCCACATGAAAAAAACATTTACTGCATTTTTTACTTATATTTTTAAAAAATCATAACGTGATAAAAATCTACAGTATATACACTACAAAATCATAATAAATATTAAGATAGCTAATATTTAAAATATGAAAAATGCTGTATAAATGCCGTAAGTATACAACTAAAAGCTCATCTTGTATTTTTTGCATTACTCTTGCACTTTCACTGAGTGAAAGACCACAGAAATCTGGCAAGATTGTGTATCAGTACAATTAATTTCTACATTAAATGAACCTACTTAATGGTAATGCAAATCACTTTCCTGTACAGCTTTGTAATAACCAATGCTGCTAAAGAATTACAGTTATTCAACTATTCCAGTACACCATTTATGTGGCTCTTTTTTATTGCTTTAAGGAAGCTAGAAATTTTACACACCTAAACCTAAAAGTAAGAGATGCTCAGAAAAGACAGAAAACAGTTCCCTTTTTCATTAAGACTATGGTCCAAAATTAAGCAGAAAATTTAAAGACACCTAAATGGAACAGGTATGAGATGCAGAAAGAAAATAGTTTTGCAGAAAGACTACAACACAAACATCATTTTTTTCTGAGAAAGCTTGGTGAAAGAAGGAAAAATTGAAAAGTATCTTGCTTTCTTAGCTATCTCATGAGTAATTTCCACATGCTAAAACCTACAGTGCTTATTTGCCTATAGCATAAATCAGAACTTTCAGCTTTGCTTAATGTCACATTAAACCTTCCTGGTTGGTGCACAGGTTATCTTTTTCTGTTTGTTAACACTAATTTGTTCCTCATCTCCCCTTTCCAAAGTGACTTAAAAGCTTTATTGTAACAGGCTTCTTGACAAATTTGTGCTCCTATGTTTGAACAAGATAAGCTATTTAAATCTCATATCAGAATGTCCACATATCTACTCCAAAAGCCATCTCCAAGTTTTATTTAAAAAACTTTTTCAGTCTAGTTTCAAACAGTAATGTGGATAGCATTCTGCTGTTCTCTTTGGAAGACTAATGTATAGCTTAACAGAGCTCAATATTAAGAAATTAGTATCATGTACATCATAGTGTATGGAGAGTGCTGTGTTTTCTTTAGTGACAGAAGAAATGAATGATCAGTTAGATTAAAGCATGGGCTACATCTGAGAAGCATTAAAAGGTAAAGAAACTGAAAGGAAATAATTTTAGAGATTTGACAGACAGCAAATATCCACAACTGACCTATGTTTTCGTAGAGCATCAGAGGCAGACCTAAGTACTCCTGACTATTGTTATTCCTTACTGCTCTATTTAAATTGTTAAGTAGGTAGTTAGAAGTACAAAGTTCCATTATTTGTAACTTACTAGAATTGTGTGTGCACTTTTGTCCTATAAGCACAAGTTATTATACCTTTCAAAGAAGGCTGCTCTTTCAAAACATGGCCACTCTTATTTCTAATTTAAAAAGGTACATTTTCTAATTAGGTACCTGTCTTTTACAACAACTTTCAAAATGAGTATAATTTAAAAACTAAATAAAAATGACACAGCAATGTTTGATATTTTTTTTTAACTCATATAATACATGAGAGATAGGCTTTAGGCCATTTAAGACCTTTTTCCTTTAAAAAAATGCACTGCCTCACCATCTTCAGCTTCACTGTGCAGGAGACAGGAGACAGTTTAGAACAAGAAAAGCATATGTGCAATCTACAAAGGCAATTTGTTAATCATTGACTTAATGTAGTTGTAAGATGACTCAATTTTCCTGCAATGAGAAACTCTGAACAAAGAAAATAAGAAATGATCTATAGCGTGTTGTCTCACTCCTTGATGCAATTGCTCCTCAGTCCTACTGTAGAAATTCAGATTAACTTTTTAATTAAGTGCCATCTATCTGTTTGAGACAGGAAAAAAATACATGGTTTTCAGTTTTTCAGAGGAGACAATTTAATATGAAGGAAAAGAGCCATCTTCTATAGGTGATGATAGACAAATGTAGTATTTCATCTTTTCAGGGGTGTTCCTACCAACAAATAGGTTGTACAAAAAAAAACCCAAAATATGTAACTGCTCTGTAGAAATAGCATGTTAATTTCCCTGCTTACCCTGACATAGAACACTGCAAAAGTATGAAATGTTATTAAACTTCATGTTACATTTTGAAATGTAAATTGGCAGCCTGCTTCAATTAGTTGAAACTAAACTTTATAAAAATGCCATAAGGTAAGAATTTAGAACCCAACCTATGTGTTATTCTCAGTGTACTTGAACCACTTTGATGAAGTTACAAGCCTTTTAACTACAGCCTGTTCACTTTGTCTCCATGTGCCCAGTAATGCTGAATACTTCATAGTTACTAAATGACAAACATGGTTGTCCATTCCTCGTATGCCCAAAATGTGGAAGGAACTACAAGGTATTGCTTTAGTTCACTGAACTGCAGATTAACAGAACATGATAGAATAAGCTTCAAAAGTTCTCCATACAAAGCTTAATAAGAAATGGTCCTATGCCGTTCCAGAAGGTCTTAAAGGTCAATTATCTCTGAAATCCCAAACAGAATATTAATTAGATTTCCAAGCCAAAAGGTTGGTATATGTCATATAAGTCATAGAAAAGCCACTAGAATTTGAATTAAAAATAAAGCCACTAATGTCAAATGCAGTGTATTAATTACTTTTGTTGAAAAGGTTTTAGGAGATCAGACTGCTTAGATCTGAATGAGCAGAGAAATCCCCTTAAATAATCACTGGAAGTTTCTTAAATAAACCAGGTGCAAAACATGTACCTTTGGGAAATTTATAAGGCCACATAGGCTGAGTTCAATTTAAAAAAAAAAAATAAATAAAAAAGGATGAACCATTTGATTTTAAACTGCAGAACAACAACCAATTATATAGAAGTGTGCCCTCCTTTTTTTTTCTAAATATTTTGCCTTCAGAAAAAAGGCTTAACTAGATCAAACCATAACATAGTATTTCCTCTTTTTTCTCTCAAGCTATGAACAAAGGCAATGAACTCTGCCACTGAATAATAAGTAAAGTTGGAATCAGCATGTTGGACCAGGAAATCTTTTTCAGAAAGAAAGGTAACAAGAGACATAATTGTAGTGGAAGGTAAAATAACCACCATGTGTTGTTTTACTAAAACAGAAGAGAAGTTGGCAGATAGGAATTTTTCCACTTTCGTGAAATACTGATCTATTTTATCTCTCATAACAAAATAAAAAACACACATATGTAAACATTGTCCTAAAATAATAATTACCAAAAGCGTAATGTGAATGGTTAGCCAGAGTCCTAGCTACTCTTCTTTCTAAAATCATCATAGTTACATAAGGAAGAAGAATTCAATGAAACACACAATGGTAAGTAACAGTCCATATTCATCCTCATTTCACTGTTCGGAAATGAAAGTTTAGCAGTTAACTGTTCTAAAAATTTAATTTCTAATAGACTGTTTTTACCTTCTACACTACAGAGGGGATTTTTTGTGATTTCCTTGACAACAAAAACCAGGCAAATGCCAAAACCTGCTTTTCAGTTTAGCTGCAGTGTTTTATTCCAGCTGAAGGTGATTTTTTTCTTTTGAAATAGGCAAATTCAAAACAGAAGACCATTTTTAAGTGGAAACTACAAGCATTTCATTAAGGTGTTCAAAAATGTTTCCATGTCTGTAAAAAAAGTCTTTAAATTTTCTAAAGCTAGTTTTTTTCTTAGCAAAAACAATAACCCAGTCCTGACATCCTCTGAAAAATAGGTCTGGCTGTCAAAACAATAATTTTTAGCAAATAACTTCTTTCTTCACAAAATGCAACCTCTGCTGCTAATGCTGAATTCTACATTTTCCAAAGAAATTTTTTTTCCAAGATGCATTTATATTAAATGTTTGCAAAATACTCTTCTAATACTGTGGAAGTAAAGACTGAAAATATTTTAAAGAGTTTCTCTTTCATGGAAAAACCAAACTATGACCTAAAAAATAATGTTTTAGATAATAAATAATATTTAATACTTTGATTATGCAATCAGATTGATTTGGGATTTTTTTAAATAAAAATCAATAGAAACTTTTGTGCAAAAACATTTGAATTTAAACAGAAATTCTCAGTCATCAGAACATATGTTACTACTATTAGAACTGATCCAGCAATGGCAGTGTATCCAAGACTGGACATGCTCAGCCATTAGTGCTTTATCTCTGTAAATCTACTCTTGAGAGCAATTAAAACTGCTCCCAACAAATGTGTATATTATCAGCACAAAAATTCCTTTCAGAAGGTATAAACTGTGGAAGTTTTTTTGCAAAAAAGGTCAAGCATAGGGGAAAAGAACCTCAAGTCTCCAATAGATAAAATATGTATTTGGCTACTAGAAATTAAAAGAAAGATCAAGAAGGATACTAAGGGTACAATGTAATAAAATTATGTAACTCGTACTACTACATTACAGAATTACCGCCCTGTCAGAAAAAGAAATATATTACTCATCTTCAGCATGTTGAGCATCATCCTTTTCAAATGGGAAGATGCCACAAACCATTTAAAATTCTGCTGATGTACAACATTCCATGTTCATATTCTAATAATATGCTTTTTGGCTGATTTATGCCACAGTTCTTCATACATAGCACACTTTATACTCACAAAATAACTCACTTCTGGAGGACAATGTACAACAATCATGAGTCACAACTGACTCATGGAAAAAGACAAGGTAGGCAGGTTACCTTCTTACTCAAGGATATGTTCTGTGCAAAAGTGACAACAGAAAATTATTGCAAGGACAACGTATAATGTGCTCTTACTCTTCTCAGAAGCAGGATCATTAAGAGAACCACTAAAGTATTTTGCATTCAGTAGCATCAATACCTTTTAATTTTTCCTCCCTACTTGGAGAAATTTCAGTGGATGAGTCCACTAAATTTAACTTGTTACTGTACATGGTCACATCTGTTTTCAGATTTTTAAGTGTATCTGAATCGGTAGCTTGTAATTAATTAATATCATGTATGCATTCTTATATTTACTTCATCGCTGGCATTCAGACAAGCACATTCATGTACCAGACTGGTATGTTTATAAATATCTAAATAGTTTTTTTTGTTGTGGCTGATTTTTTCTTATAGGTCTTCATGGGGGTGAGGATATCAGCCAGTGAAGTTCTAAGTGATGAATTTAAAAAAAAAAAAGAAACAAACCGAACCAATCAAACAACAACAAGAAAAAAAAAACAAAGTAGGTGGAAGTCCATTCTAGCTATTATTTTTTTTATTTTTTTTTTTAATTTTACATGGGCTCAAAACTAACTAGATCACTTTTGGAATGTAAGCACTTCTATTTTAGGATTAGCATATAGGCTGAAGTTGAAAACCTGCCCTCAGCTGCAAATGACAGAAGTCTGGGAAAGCATTCTGGAGATCTCACAGTACAGGGCTTGTCTTTTTCTACCTCTTCTCATTCAGCCTTTGCTTAAACAAGTCTTTGTGAGCAGCTGGTTATGTGTACACTCTAGAAACCAACTATATGGGGTAAAGAACTTGGCAACACTTGCCTATATGTTATGCCTGAGGTCATTCCCCCATCTCCGGAAAAATCAAACAAAGAACTGGAAAGCTACAACAGTTCTTAAAGTATAGGTCTAGAAAATTTATGCTTTCATTCACTTCAGTGGCATATGAATATTTTTTGTTTGTTCAAACAACCAGTGAGAAAGAAGAATTTTATTCTTATCTGGATGTCATCTTTAAAATAAATCCATAAACACCTGTAAGTGTAAACTCTTTCTTTTTTAAACTAGGAGTAAAAGAAATCTTTTGTGACTACTTTAAAGAGATTCTTAGCACATCATTATCATCGTGCTAATTAGGGAGCAGAGGACAGTTACTTTGAAAAACAAATAGACATCATACTGAAGGACTCAAAAATGAAGCACTGGATTAGGACAAGTAGCATTTCAGATGTTTCAGATCTATCTGCTAGTATTCTTCTAGAAGATAAGTACTTTCTGGTTTATTCTGTCCAGGCAAAAGTGATTCTTCTCACTTCTATTCCTATAACGTCTGAGAATACAAATAATGACTAGCTACAGAAAATTTCTTTTTCTGTATCTTCTAACATATATCACAGCATTGATTTTTTTATTACCTTGCATTGTTACTGATCTTCTTGTAATTCTAGCTATCACAGCTCTGTAATGCACAAGTAGGAAGCAAAATTAGCACAGATGTATTCAAACAGAAAATAAGCATCAGTGTATGGATCAGATTCAAGCATGACTAAATTATGAAGAATTGTACCCAGCTGAAACAGTGAAATCAGAAATACATGTAGTGGTATTTCTAGTGGCAAATGTACACATTTTTACAAGTTTGACTTGGATTATTTGACATCTTGTGTAACCATTTGTTTTGGAAGTCCGATTATCAACTTTCAGGCTTAAATGTAGGTTTCCAAGTAATCTTCATTGATCCTTATAAAGTATGCAGAAGTTTCTGTTTGCATGGAAAAAAAAATCTGCCCATTCACAGTATTTTTTCTGAAGACTTAATCTGAGAATTCATAAAGGTTCAGACAGGTTCAGTTAGTGAAGAACTGTGCTGTTTCTTGAAAGCATTTTTTGAAATTTATGATATATTTTTTAAAATTACAATTTTCAATTAAAAAACCTCCTAAAATCTGCCAATTGAGCCTCTGTAGGGACTATATACAATATCTATGAGTCACTATTAGATTGTTGGCTGTATGCTTGTAACAGCATGTCATGGCTGAGGCAAGAAGTAATAGCAGTTCACACTGAAAATAAATCATTAGGACTACAGAATAATAAATACATATTTCTTTCTTAATACAGGAGACTATTAAATTTATATTATAGCTAAGAACCCAAGTAGAGTTACATGGAAAGGAAAATGAGTTAAAACAGTTAGTTGAATATTCAGTAAAAGAGGATAAAGAGATGGGACAAGTCAACTGATTTATTCTCCACATATAAGGGATTAGAATTTTAAATATGTTTTGGCTGACAAAGTTTATGCTAGTTTATCGTAGATACAAACAGCAAGACAAATTATAGTAAGGTATTTGGACATGAACATCTGTAAATTAATGAACAATAAGAAATTCTCTTTCTTAAAAAACCTCATCTTTTCTCGGAATATTTCCGATATCAAGATTTTACTGCTAATGAAAAACTGAGTAGGGACAGTTATATCTACGTAGTGTTCATCAATTCATAAGTACTGTCTTTTACATGTTTTGACCAAAGACATATAACAATATGCTTATACACCAATTATATGAGATAGTATTCATCCCTGATCTTTTAGAAAAGACAACATTACAAATGTGGTCAGCATATCTTAGTGTCTTGGGTTTTCATTATTTCCACTGTCAATCTGATATTATTAAGCAAAGGAAGTATAAAACACAAACTTAGTGTATAAATACAGTCTCCACATTCCCTCTCCAAAACACTTTTGCCCAGATAGTACTTGTATTCATAGTACCAAAGAAAGAGTAACTTTTTTTTCCAGATCAGAATTTTCTGAATGGAGTATTTCTCTCAGTGTTCAATGCCTATACATTTTTTGTCATTATGACAGAAAAAAAATACAAAAATTAAAATTCTGCACTAGAGACTCAGATACTCTCATGGGCCTTATTTTGATAGTGAGAGTGTCCAGGAGCACTTTTGATCACAGAATCACAGACTCAATTAGGTTGGAAAAGACCTCTGAGATCACTGAGTCC
This sequence comes from Chiroxiphia lanceolata, assembly GCF_009829145.1. Classification (NCBI taxonomy): domain Eukaryota; kingdom Metazoa; phylum Chordata; class Aves; order Passeriformes; family Pipridae; genus Chiroxiphia; species Chiroxiphia lanceolata. Next base: position 41,025,381 of record NC_045641.1, read on the forward strand.
AACCTATGACCTAACACCGTGGCACTAAGTATCATGTCCAGTCTTTCCTTAAACACCTCCAGGGATGGTGACTCTACCACCTCCCTGGGAAGTCCATTCCAACATCTATTCACCCTTTTGGTGAAGAAATTCTTCCTAATGTCCAATCTAAACCTCCTGTGGTGCAGCTTAAGACTATGTCCTCTCTTCCTGTTGCTGGTTGTCTGGGATAAGAGGTCAATCCCCACCTGGCTATAACCTCTTTTCAGGTAGTTGTAGAGAGCAATAAGGTCTCCTCTGAGCCTCCTTTACTCCAGCCTAAACAACACCAGCTCCCTCAACCACTCTTCATCAGACTAGCGCTCCAGACCCTACACCAGCTCTGTTGCCCCTTTCTGGACGTGCTCCAGCACCTCAGCATCCTTGTAGTGATGAGCTCAGAATGACACAGCACCCAAGGTGTGGCCTCACCAGTACTGAGTATAGGGACAATCACTTCCCTAGTGCTGCTGACCACACTATTTCTGATAGAAGCCAGCATGCCATTGGCCTTCTTGGTCACCTGGGCACACAGCTGGCTCATATTCAGGCAGCTGACAACCAGCACCGCCAGGTTCCTCTCTGCCCCTTTGCTCAGCTTGTTCCGTAATTACTTGTTCTTTAAGGACTAGTTGTGTCACTGATGGAAATAAATGGAAAAACCTCCCTACTGACTTTCCTGAACTCTGCCTTAGGACTTTTCTCCCTGTGCAGACTGACTTTCGCTCTACTCTTCTTCTGGAGTTCTACTCTTTTGATGCAGAAGTATGGTTTATCTGCTTGTGCATTACGTTTTCCTTATTATTCCTTCCCTTTATTTACTGCTATGCTCCCTTCTGCTTCGAGTCTCATTAAAAAAAATGGGAAAAATGGGAAAAAAACAAATCTGTAATTTTCTTCATAATTTGAAATAAACCAACATAAAACAAAGAACCTTACTCTAGGTCTCCAAGATTTATTTAATATTATATGTTTTGACAGATGATTCACTGTCATAACAAACTGATTGTCACAGTGTAATTGAGATTTTTTTAGAACACATGCATTGTAAAGAATTCAGCTGATCAACAGTAATGAAAAAAAAAAACAAACCACAAAACCACCAAAGCCTGTAATCTGATACTAACTAGGAAACACCCTATGCATAAAGGATAAGATATACTCAGCAAATGATGATTTGGAGTAGATTCTTGAGTAGACTGTAGAAACGTTATATTATATAAAATAAGGTTACTTATCTAGCTGGCCGTTAACTTCTATCCATAAAAGTTCACATTCCTGGGGATCATATAAAAGATACATATTTATCAATACAAGAAAACATTGTCTTCAGAGTCAACAGGAAAACTCTATAGACTTCAGTGATAGCTAAATTATCCATACTTTAGAAAAAAACCTATGCCCCTAACATAATTTTATGGGTTTGTGAAAATACTCATTAGTATAGGTAAATATTTGTTAAGATAGAAGATAGCCTGAATAAGACATTTCTAGAAATCTTCTGATTCTCAAATATTCTGCATTTCCCTTGCTTTTAATAGAGAAATTATAAAGGAAGGAATATGTGTTTTCAAGATGTTCTTGGATGATGTCTCAGCCTCTACCATTCACTTTCAAGGACATGAGTAAAGAGTATACTAACAGAGGTAAGCTTTATAAAATTGAATTATTTTTTCCAGCTCTTCCCCCCTATATAGAATAGTTCAGTTGGAAGAGACCTACAAGGATCATTTAGTCCAACTGCCTGACCACTTCAGGGCTGACCCAGCTAAATAATACAATTAAGGCCATTGTCCAAATGCCTCTTAAACACTGAGAGGAATGACTATAGCTGTTACGAAAACTATGGTCTCTACAATTTAATGGCAACTGTCACATTTACAGGGACTTGCATAACCATCTGTGTTCTATTCTATTGACCATCACCATTATATTTTTATCACATATTCATTCATATGTCTTTATAAACATTCAGATAATGAGCCATCAATAGTTAATGCAGCAGTTGATGTACGTGGTTCAAGCTAAAATAACTGATATCAATGTTTATGGAGGAGATATAGAGTGAAATGGGAGTACATAGTCTTGTTGCTAGCTTCAGGCATACACCACATGTTCCTCCTCCTCTAAATATTTATGTTTCTGTCTTTTTTTCTTATATCCCATTTTTTTTCTTCTCTGGATTGTTGCATCACTCTTCTTCAGTCATCAAGTATTAATTACAAAGTCCAAAGCTTTTAGGAGAAAATCTCCTGGTTACAAATATTTTGCAATATGCTACTGAATACATGGAACTTTACAACAGCAAGGAAATAAACTCATACTTGAAAAGAATTCAAGTTATTACTTGTATGCATAATTATACCTATGATCGTGCTCTCTTGGGAATATGATGATAATGTAAAAAAAAAAGGGCAGTCTACAGAGGACCCAGCTAAAGCATTGTCTTACTTACACCACCAATACAGTCAGTCTGTCTTTTAAGGGTAAAAATTCCAATTTGTTTATGAAAATATTTCTGTTCATTTTTAGTAATTTAAACTGATTTTGGCAGTCACAAAGACTTGCTACTTGCACTGATTTTAGTGGGAACTGCATAGGTTCAGAACAACTAAAAATTGTGATATTTTTATTTAGTAGCCTGAACAATTATTCTCTATGGCAGTAGAAATTTAGAGATACCAACAAACACTGGGCTAAGCTTTAATTTTTACACACGAATATTGAGTTTCTCACTGGAGCTCTGAGATAGAAAATTTGGAATTTTTGCCTCAGACATGTGGGATAGATCTCAATTTCACTACTTGGAATTATTTTTAAATTAATCCCTGTAAATGTGAGGAAAAAATGCATAATTTTGCAGTACAAAGAAAATAGATGGAGAACTTACAGAAGTCCTTCACACAAGAGGATGTTTTTAGTACTTCAAAAAAAGTACTGATTATTCATTCAAATATACAGGATGCCATTTGTACTCCATGTTCTTCAGCATAGCCAGAAAAAAATAAATCAAGGAAAAAAGCCATCATTCCATCCTCATCATAAGAACAAGAAATGCTTTAAGAACAATACTGTGGGTCAGGCTATTATTTTCACTAAACAGTAATATAATTTGCTCAGCAAGTGTCCAACCTTAAATGAACAAAATCTACTTTAATTATTACTATTTAAAAAAATCTCCGTATTTTTTCCTAGTGGGTTATTTTATTTTTGTATCTATGTCATTATATGTGTCTATATGTATGCCACTATTTCGTATCCATGGACTATAAGCACACACATTTAAACAGAAAATACAACCGCAGAATAAGGCCCTACTGACTTACAGTTGTCCCCCCATACCTTTCTTGTCCATGCCAGTAAAACATTCATTGTTCATGGTATTGAAAGAAACTGCAAGGCTATCAACAAAATTCTCTAATCACAGTCCTATTAAAGGTTAACATTGATCAAATTACATAAACTGGTTCAATAAAACAAGGTCATTACATTTCCCTCTTTGGATTTTTCCTTCTATCATGCCTCCAGTAAGCATTTCTAAGTGAGTAGTATCCTATTAGATGAAATAAAACCTTAATGATTACCAGTATGTTTCTACTACTGATTTTATTACTGAATTATTGTAGCTAACAACTACAATTTAGTTGAAATCTATGGGGTGCCAGGGGATATCAAAGGATTCTTTTTTTAGCATTGCAGTCCCACATTCCAAACGATTCTACTATCTATATCTAGAAAGAACAGATTATAAGGGAGAAAAAAAATATTTTTGCAACATCTTAAAGAATTTAAACTTAACTAGAACTAGGTGTTTAGATCATCAGAGAGATTCACTGGAATACCAATATACTCTAACTTGTTGGAAATAAATATAATTAAATATTTTTTTAAAAAACAAAATGAAGTTCCAATGCCCTCTCTCTCAGCACAAATTATTCAATTATCTCTACCAAAGAATAACATATTTGGACTGGTTTAGTTTTTAAAGGTCCATTTTAAAGGTAAGGGGTTTTATACCCATGCACAATAAAATTCAACTCATGTAAGTTTAGCTATCTAAAAACTAAGCAGGCAAGCTAGGCGCTGTGCTGCAGCCACACCACCCAAGTTGCAGAAGGCAAGAACAGGGACTGGAAGAATGAAGAACCACTCGCTGTAAGAGAAGAGCAGGTTTAAGATTATCTACATCTAAGAAACCTGAGGGTGCATAAATCCATGGGACCTGATGAGATGCATCCCCAGGTGGTGGATGAAGTGCCTAAGCCATTATTCATCTTACTTGAAAAGTCATGTCAGTTTTGTAAAGTTCCCACTGACTGGAAAAGCAGAAACATAACCCCATTTTTAAAAAGGGTAAAAAGGAAGAGCAAGGGAACTGAAGAGCTGGAGAGAGACTTTTTACATGGCCATATAGTGACAGGACAAGGGGGAATGGCTTTACACTGAAACTGGGTAGGTTTGGATTGGATAGTAAGTATAAATTCTTCACTATGAAGATGGTGAGACACTGTAACACGTTGCCCAGAGAAGTCATGGGTGCCCCATCCCTGGAATCGTTCAAGGTCAGGTTGGATGGGGCCCTAATTAACCTGATCTAGTGAGTGGCATCGCTGCCCATGGCAGGAGGGTTGGAACTAGATGATCTTTAAGGTCCCTTCCAACCCAAACTACTTTAGGATTCTATAACTCAGGCACATTCTATAGTCACAAGGAAAAAAACTCAACCAAACAAATCCAGAGCATTTCCAGATTTCATGATACGGAATGAATTACCCTTTCTGAAAGGCCTAATTTTGCCTTTTTAAAATGAGTTTCTATGTGATTAATACTGAAAGCTTAACTTTTAGTCAGCTTTACTAGTCAGAATGAGTGGTACTATAAAAGAAATAGCATAGGTGTAGATTCCAATGATCAGATCATCAAAAGAGTTATAGCCATTTAAAAAAAAATCTGCTAACATAAATGCTCAGTAAAATCAGAACTTTCTCATAATATAATATTCAAGAGACAATGGGCACAAATGGAAACAGGGGGTTCCTCTGGAACATCAGGAAACACTCTTTACTCTAAGGGTGACTGAGCACCAGCACAGGTTGCCCAGAGAAGCTGTGGAGTCTACCCTTGGAGATATTCAAAAGCTATCTGGACACAGTCCTGGGCAGCCCGTTCTTAGTAACCCTGCTGGAGCAGACAAGTGGGACAAGGTGACCTCCAGAGGCCCCTTCAAACCTCAAATATCCTGTGATTCTGCGAATATTAATTTCTAAGTAAATCACTGAGCAAATACATTACTAATGAACAAAATAAACATATTTTCATGCCTTGAAATGTTTTTTTGAAAGACTAAAAGAAACACTAAAATAACCACAAAATAAGCTCAGTTCAGCATTGTTTATCAGAGTACATTTATAACTATTATAATTCTTATGATTCTTATGAGTCATTATAAGCCTTACCATGACACACTTTGTATTTTTCCAGTTTTTTTACAAGGAAAGTAATATAGGTGATATTTTCTAGACAATTTAGCTCAGAGAATATTAGGGTGAAATTTGCTTGAGGAAGTTGTAACTGAACATTTTCCTCTTTCTACCACTCAAAACATGAGTTACCGTTTCTAAATACAGTTACTAACCTTTCTAGTAGAACAATTTTTTGTGCTAGTGTAAAATACTTAATTTTACTCCAACAAAATAAAAACATACTGTTAAATATTTAGATCTTATGCTTCCCCATTACAGTGGAGTTGTACTGTATTTAGCAATTTTTTTTTTGCTGGACTCAAAGGTCATGACCTAAATACAATAAATTCCTGTTGTAAGGAAACATGCAGTGCAGATCCAAATACACTTTCCTTGGAGGCTTCTGCTGTCAACAGGAAGCTTTGCAAAGAATAAACAAGATCACTTGTGAGCTAGATTCTTAGTAACAGAAAACCTATTATGCAGAGAACACTTCTCAACTTAACTGTACTATCACATAATTCTCAGAGTTTTAAGTGAAAATATTCAGACTCATGTTTCATTCTTTGTGTGGAACGTTCCCACACAAATGGAACGTCTCCACAATAAAGTCTGAAATAAAGAACATGGTGGGGTGTTCTGGGTCAAGTTCAGAGGTCAACCAAAGGTAGTATGATACATAATGTCTTTCACACCACCTTCATCTTGAAAACAGTTTGAGGTTTTCACTTGTCTTTGCTTAAAAAAGATGTCGTTCCTTCATAATTCAAGACCTTCTTTTGATGAATGATATATCTTTATTAGTGGTACCCTATAATAATTTATTCTTTCATAAACATTATTTTTGGCTTAAAACATTTCTTTCGTCTTTACTTGGTCATTCCATCTTTCTGTCTTTCCAAGAAAATTTAAGAAATCACACATAGTCTCTCTCAACTAAGTTTTTCATAGAAGGAAGAAAACGTAACCATTCTTTTCGAGCAGAATATGTTACTGTCTCTTTCCTCTAGCAGTCCTTTTCTGAAGCTCTTCCAATTTGAGGTTGGCTCTCAATCACTACTAAGCTAAAACCCTGACAAAAAAGGTTCAAACCACCCCTTAATTTAACTGCATTCACCTAATTCCCATAGCAATATCTTACGTAATACATTTCACAATTATATTTGCCTTTTTTACACCCAGCCCCCATTGGCTGCCTAAAACCATTGTATAACATATATTTTCCCTCTTTACTACTGCTATCTAAAGATCAGAATATAAATTTTTGTTATTAACTGTTATATATATATATATATATATATATATATATATATATATATAAGGTCCTCATCTTTGTACCATGCAATATCATCCCACCTCTGTTACTTCTGTTCTTGTGTACTCTCATATTCATTCCCTTAGTTGACTGTTCAACTCAACTTTGCGTTGTCCAAAATTTCTACTAGCATGCTATTTCTTGTTGTGGTCAGATTAACAAAAATTGATCTCAAACCACATTCTTAATTAGCTACTACTACTAGCCTCCTTCCATCCTATCAGTCGACTGTAAGTGAAAAGTTTTCCTCTCTTACTTACCTTACTAATTACTATATTGATTTCTCTTATGTACTTCACATCTATTAGTAATTTAAATGGGGCTTCAAAAGATACCTGTTTTAGGGATACCTTCATTCCCTAACCTAACAAATCAGGTACCAAAGAGTCATGTCAAGTTACTCTGTATAAAGACAATTTTGATAAACCCTAGTCATATTTTTAAGTTAACTTTCTGACATATTATTAGTTTTTCCCAAAATAAGTTTTAAAGTCTTTTCTGTTACTACGTTTAATTCAGCTGATCCGTAATTGCCTGTTCACTTTTTCCCTCCTGCCTTAAACACAGCTATTCAATTAAACATAGACGTTCATAAAGTTAAGACTGCTAAACTAATGGAAATAAAATTTATTCAATCACAGCATTTAGGAAGACAACTGTATTTCCGTAACTCAGATTTGAAAGATAAAGTTAACTGCACATTGTTCTGTTGCAGTACAGACCAGTATAAAAAATTATAGGCATCTACAGTAATTGGCTACAGAATTAACAGCTGCATTTGTAACAGCATTACCTAATAACTCAAGCTTATTATTTAATGTTACACAGATGCAGAAAGCCCTCTTTTCTTCTGATTTCTAGCAATAAATCCTTGAATAAAGGATTTATGCTGTCTTTCACTTATTCTTTTACACTCTTATATGGAGAAACACCAGTAGAAAAGAAGCTCAGCTGCCCACAAATTAGAGAAAAACTTAAAAAACCCCTTGATTTTACTGTTTATCAAGATCATTGCTACTCCTTTTTGTTTGTCCCAAGCCAACTGTAGTCACTCTTATTGTCTGGAGCTAATGCTCAAGTCAATGCTAATGCTATTCTTCAAATGATTACAGTCTCTCTCTTTTATTCAGTCCTATCCCAAGATATTCCAATAACCTACGGGGGTTAGCCCTTAAGCAACTGCTGCTGTTCCCTGCTCCAGTGGATGCCTTCTTTCTTTTCTACCTTTAATAATTTTCTCGCTCGTTTCATTCATCCTTACCACCTCTTTATTCCAACTACACACTGTCTTCGTTCCTCCCTAACCACTGTCTTAACATGTATAGAAACTGAACCAGGCAGGTAAGGCTACAATCACTTTCTCTAGTGAGTTACAGTGAGAGGTGCAAAGACAACAACATGGAGAAAAACTGCATTTTGAAACATGATATGTTTCATACTTCTGGCCACATATACAGACTGAAGTAAGATGTTTCTTTGCTTTTAATTCTAGTATATTAAACAAATAATTCTATTGATATATAATATTGAAATATATATCAGATTAATATTTTAACTGAAGTAATTAATTTTGAAGATCCTAAGAAAGACCAAGATAACCTTAGATAATTAAATTTATATAATTATTTAAAAATATTTGAATTTAAATATTAAGTCAGTTGGTTTTGTGATTTTGTGTAGAACCTTATTTAACCTACATAAGTTGGTTTTATTTGGTTTTAGAAACTCTTATCCAGAATAGTACCTAGAAAGCATCCTCTTTTTTTTTTGTTCCCACCATTAGATCTTTGATTTAAATGTTCTCTCACCTGTAGTAAATGCTAGAGCAACAGCCAAAAGAACCAGTAGCTACAGGCCTTCATCTTGCTCTCCTTGAAGTCAACTGCTTTACTCCTACTCTTAACTTTGAAGACAGGTCCCATGGAAGTCAAACCACGTACTATTTAATCAGCAGGAGTTCTGCAGCCAACATCAATGGGAGCAAAATTTGAGCCTCAAGGAACAAATCCTGATTAGGGTTAAAGTAAGTGGTATTAAGTAAAAAAATCGACAAACCTAAACAAAAAACATCTTTATCAACTACATACCTGAGGCAGCGCTGAGTTCAGCTGTCGCTGGAGGGAGTCTCTGTCATAGATGACATCCTGTAGGCGTTGTTGAGCAAGTGACAAGCTTTCCTGTGTCTCCCGAAGAGTATCAAGGAGGCGGTCCCTTTCATCCAGCATATTCACCATCAGCTGCTCAAAATGAGAATCCGAGTCCGAGCCACTGCTTTGGGACCCCCGTTGACTCATCGGGGTGTCCTCATTTATCGTTGGCATCACTTCACACATCATTTCTTTAAAAAGAAAACAAATCAAGGAAAAGCTCTTCAGTACAGAAAACATTTGAGAAGATTTCGTAAGAGGAATTAACTCTGTCACATGGACACAGTTAACAGATTATTGCATTGTTCCCTCTTTCAAATTTGTGCTCAATGTTAATCAGATGGTCGATAGACAGGGATTAAATACAGTGACTAATTCCAAACAGCAGAGACTTTGAATGTGCTTCCTAAACTGAGAGAAGACTAACTGGAAGGAGATGGACATTAACAGAACATTTAAATTAATAGTTTTCCAAATAATACTCTCTTAAAATGACAGAAAATACTTCCTCTGCAATTATAGTCTCCTTTATTGTTGATTTTCTCCCTTCTCTTACTTAATTTCATTGTTGAGTTGTTGGTATTGATGTCAATATCTGCCACTAATTGCCACATTTTGTCATCCTCTAGGCAATTCTACAGTACAGCTCAGGTTAACCATTGATCCCGTATCATGCTGCCTTAACACCAGGTTAATCTATTTTTCTATCTAGTTATTCCCACCCTTAGGAGAAATTATTCTCCAGTGAGCTTGTTCAGTAAGAGGTCAAGAACCAGAAATTCTCTGCTAACTACATCCCTGTGATATCTTGTGCAAATTGAATTACCAGGAACAGAATCACTGTTGTTTGTTTCTTAAATCTGTCCTGAGCAGAGCAAACAATATCACCTGGTCCCACACTTCAATTATAACATTTCTTATGTAAATCTCAAAACCTCCATTCATGTATGGGAAGAAGCTTTGAGAATCATTGGGAGACCTTGCTGTTACAGGTCTCTTGAGATGCAGCCCTGCCAGCAGAGGGAGCCACTGCCTTGCCTCCGTGTACCTCTCGCAGCCTTATGGAAGCATATTTCACTCAGCAAGGGGCCATCACCTTGTGCAGCATCTCCTCTCAGCTCCCACCTGTGGCTGACCAGTTTGGGATGGTCAAGTTCAAGGAGAGAAAAGGGATAATTAAAAAATTCCAAGGCTATCTGCCACTTGTTCATTTTAATCACAACTTTTCAGTATGCAGCAGGTGGCCGGAGACCAAGGTCTCTGCATGCCCATTCTTCAAGACCAAAGTAAACTATTTAGATTGTCCCTGAACTTTTCCTACTCACAGTTGTCAGCATCTCATGGGCTGTGCTTCTTGTCCCAGGGGATTCTCATCAGTGAACTTTCATCATTCAAGAAATTACTTCCAACGTCCTGCACATACAGGTGAGGCTTATGGTGTGAGTGGCACAGCATATGCACAGGCTGTGGCAGAGCCAGAGTGGCACAATTTTGCATGCATGCTGGTGAGCTTGTGGGAACAGGTAGGGAAACATCTTGTGCAGGCAGCTGCTGCTACCTCAGCACCTTGCATTCAAATAGACAGAAATTCTCTTATAATCATTGTGGGGATGTGAGAAGCCATATATGTAAGTGGTTGTAGGGTAACAATGGACTCTATGGTCATGGCACTATTATCACATCTTGTCCCTCTAGGCTGTTGCATTCAGGGAGGGGAGGGGACCATGCATTGTACTTATTTTGAATGCCTGGGCTGCATTACCCTGCCGCAGCACAAGTAACGAATTTGGGCTATGACTAAAACAGCAGAGAAGGCAGGGAATGGGTGGGTAGTTCCTGATGTAGGCAGTTGCTCTTTGGAAGTTTTCTCCCCCAGCTCACAACCTCAGGAGAATCTTTAAAAGGTACCGCAGTCCTTGCAGTCAAGACAGTTGATGTACATTGTTTTCTGGAAGTTCGGAGATCAATGCCATTATTCCACTGGAACCACATGCATCCTCTCCCTTCCCTCACTTTGAGAGTGGAGAGAAATACAAAAAAGTAGATGCTAACCTGAACCAGATCAGAAATGCTGGTAGGGTGTAACAGAACGGGATGCTTTGAATCTTGAACAGGGAGGAGCAGGAGAAATAGGAATCCTGGGTCATGTCCTCACACAGTTTTTTTGTGGGAGACAATGAGGACCCCTAATAACTTTGAAGGGGACCTGGCTTTTCAGAGTGCTCCTGAGTCAACAAGACAGAAAAAAGGAACAAAATTTCAAACACCTGCAGGTTTGTTGTGGGGCTTCCAAAGAAAATTTCCTTATAGCTCTTCATGAAAGATATAGTATGCCATGCTGTTCTAATTTACTATGATTTGTGTTTTCTTGCCTTTAGAAAAATATTCTTTTTTTTGTCTTTTTTGTTTTTTCTTTTTTTTAAACTTTATTTGGCACTTATCATTCTCATACCTGCCAGCAATTGTACTGTCTACTCTTTTAGATGGGTCCAAATCATGGGTCATTTACCGCCACCACCTGTGACTCTTAGAACACTTCCATTAATGCTGCCTCCATACAATCCTAAACATCCACTGGTCAGACTATGTGACTAATACGTCTGTTCTAGAACAGGCAGCCACTGCAAGTATTGAGGCCATGTTGCTGAGAACACAGCTGCATTGGGCAGGACACATCTCCAGGATGAAGGACCACCACTTCCCTAAGATAGTGCTCTACGGTGAACTTGACACTGGCTGCCGCAAGAGAGGAGCCCCAAAGAGAAGATACAAGGACTCCCTGAAACAACATCTCAGCCTTGGCAATATTGATCATCATCATAGGTCTACTCTGGCCTCCAATCAGGAGGCTTGGAGACACACTATTTTCAACGCTGCTGTTTCTTTTGAGAATGCACTCAGGTTCACTCTCAAGGAGAAAAGACAATGCAGAAAGAACCATGTCTTGTCGATACCACCGAAGGAGTCTTTCTGCTGTGCCTTTTGCAACCAGACTTGTCTACCTCGCATTGGCCTTTTTAGCCACCAGTGCGCTTGTAGCAAGTGTGGTAGAGTCCTTCCCAAATCTTCGTTCGCGAAGCCCAGTCATGAATGAACCTGCCAGCAGATGAGATGCTTTCAATGCCCTGAGACAACCACCATTTAACGCTGTTCCCAGGAAAGACTTTCAGCACATGTTGAAGAATAGAGCCACTTCACCAGGACACTGCACCCTTTATGAATTTCCTGCCTGATAGCAGGAAGAAATCAAAATACTGACCACATTTGAATTCTTAAATTAATTAAAAAAAGGGAAAAGGGAGGTTTATCAAGAGGGGCTGCAACAAAAGCTAGGGCAGGTAAAGTAGAGAAAGAAGTTCAGCAGAAACAGAGGAAGAGTATCAGTAAAGGGACCAATCACAGTTTAGTAGTACAAGATAGGAGGGCACATATGCATTTGAATCCTTATATAGGAAGTGAATTATGTCAGGGAGTTACAAAAGTTCTTGAAGTTTCCTGAGCCTTCTGATGGTAAGGGTATGTATTAATCAATCCTTGGCTAACCACAGGACAATGTGGTTCAGGAGTTTACAGAATCACATAGAATCACAGAATCTGAAATCACCAAGTCCAACCTGTAACCTAATACCACCTTGTCAACTAGACCATGGCACCAAGTGCCACACCCAATCTTTTCTTAAACACCTCCAGGGACAGTGACTCCAGCACCTCCTGGGGCAGCCCACTCCAACACCCAATCACCCTTTCTGTGAAGAACTTTTTGCTAATGTACAACCTAAACCTCCCCTGGTGCCGCTTCAGAGTGTGTCCTCTTGTCCTATTGCCAATTACTTGAAGAAAAGACCAATACCCACTTGGCTACAATCTCTTTTCAGGAAGTTGTAAAGAGTAATAAGGTCTCCACTGAGCCTCCTCTTCTCCAGGATAAATAGCCACAGTACCCTCAGCTGCTCCTCATAGGACTTGTGCTCCAGTCCCTTCACCAGCCTTGTTGCTCTTCTTTGGACACACTCCAGCACCTCAGTGTCCTTCCTAAACTGAGAGGACCAGAACTGCACGCAGTACTCAAGGTGTGGCCTCACCAGTGCTGAGTACAGGGGAAGAATTACTGCCTTGGTCCTCCTGGCCACACTGTTCCTGATACAGGCCAGGATGCTACTGGCCTTCTTGGCCACCTGGGCACACTGCTGGCTCATGTTCAGCTTCCTGTCAATCAGAGCCCCCAGGTCCCTCTCTGCCTGGCTGCTCTCCAGCCACTCTCTCCCCAGCCTGTAGCGTTGCATGGGGTTGTTGTGGCCAAAGTGCAGGACCCGGCACTTGGCCTTGTTGAACCTCATCCCGTTGGAATCAGACCATCTCTCCAGTTTGTCCAGGTCCCTCTGAAGAGCTCTCCTACCCTCCAGTAGATCAACACTCCCCCCCAACTTGGTGTCATCTGCAAATCTCCTAATGGTAGATCTGATCCCCTCATCCAGATCATCAGTAAAGATATTAAACAGAAGTGTGCCCAACACTGATCCTGGGGGACACCATGAGTGACCGGCCGCCAACTGGATGTGGCACCATTCACCACCACTCTCTGGGCCCAGCCCTCCAGCCAGTTCTTAACTGAGTGTGCCTGTCCAAGCTGTGGGCTGCCAGTCTTTCCAGGAGTATGTTATGGGAGAGGGTGTCAAAGTCTTTGCTGAAGTCCAGGTAGACTACATCCACAACCTTCCCCTCATCCACCAGGCGGGTCACCTGATCATAAAAGGAGATCAGATTGGTCAGATAGGACCTGCCCTTCCTAAATCTACACTGGTTGGGCCTGATCCCCCATCCGTCATGTGGGTGCCATGTGATGGCACTCGAGATGATCTTTTCCATAATCTTGCCAGGCCCATCTCTAGCAGGGCCTCACCTCTGGTACACTCGTTCACCAGCTGCGACAAGAAGCTACCCTTCATGCACTCCAAGAACCTTCTCAGTGGAGGGAGGAGGACTGCCTCTTGTCTGCTGTGTTGAGTTCCCAGCAGACATCTGGCAGGTTAAAGTCTCCCAAGGACTGCTAATCTTGAAACATCTGCCAGCTGTTTATAGAATAACTCATCCACCTCATCATTCTGGTTGGGTGGTCTATAACAGACTCCCACCAGGATGTTGACCTCGTTGACCTTCCCCCTGATTTTTACCCAAAGGCACTCAAACTTATCATCACTAACCTCAAGTTCTATAGAGTCAAGAGACTCCCTAAGATACACAGCCACTCCTCCACCTCTTCTACCTTGCCTGTCTCTTCTGAAGAGCATGTAGCCATCCATTAAAGCATTCCAGTCATGGGAGTCATCCCACCAGGTTTCTCCAATAGCAACTATGTCATAGCTTTCCTGCTGTACGATGGCTTCCAGCTCCTCTTGTTTGTTACCCATAATGTGTGCATTGATGTACATGCACTTCAGCTGGGCTGCTGATTTCACCCCTAACTCTGACTTACCATCCCTAGGTTCATCTCTGGAGAGCCTAGTTTCACCCCCTTGCCCCTTCAGTGAGATTTAAGGGTAAGCTTCCAATTATGGCTGAAAGGAATTTAGTTTGCACACACCAAAAGCACATAGAGGACCAAGCCAACACATGCAGACAGAAACAACTGAAGGATTAACACTGAAACATAAAATAAAAATATTATTGCTATGATCAGTTAGGTCTGATTGCTAATGTGGTGATACTCTCCCTGAGAGATTTGAGTCATATTTTTAAATTTCCAGTGGGGGAAGAGGGACGTTTCTGATTTCCTTATATGTAATCTGAATTTTAACCAAAATTTGTTGACTAAAAACTGCCAAAACCCTACCAAATTTTACTCTGGTTTCATAATATAATCCACTGAAATATTTCATACAATGAAATTAGAAGGAATCACTGTAACTACCTACACTTGTCCCACTAATCACAGACCATAAACCTGTGTTAAGTTAAAGCATATTTTATATAGAAAGGATTTCAATCATAAAACACTGAAAATTATCTCTCTAGTACTAAATTAACTGGAATTAGTAATTCTTTCTGTGAAAACTGTGTGCCTTTTTCAGTTGTATTTGTAGGGGAGACAGAGCCACATTCAGTGCTGCAGTTCTTAAAGGCTCAGAATAAGGCTATTGACAGGCCCACTTCTACTACACTTTAGAACTACCATGCCACACATACATTTTTATGGCTGATCTGTGAATTTGCAGAACTTTTGAAAAAACTCAAACACATTTCACTATATATGCATGAACCAAATTTCAGATTCACCCTGGACTTACTGGTATACGAACAGTTCAGGAATAGCAGATCCAGGCATACGCAGCAGGTATTTGTCTCAAGTACATGGTTCTTACTAAATCATGAAGATATCAATTCTACTGAGAACAGAACTGAACAGGATAAATAGTGGACCATCATTAAGCTTCCCTTTTTATCTTCCATTCTTACTGTTCCAAAAACTGGTTAGGCTCATAGGACTTGATTTTTTAAACAATAACTTCTGTATAGACCAAACAGTCATAAACTGACATCTGGATATTCCGTGTTTTCTAATTGTATTTATCAGCCAATGGTTTGAGATCCTGCTCCCCTGTCATATGATTGACTGCATATAATCATATCCCCAAAACCAGCCCCAAAATATCAAAGATCAGGATGAAGTTTCTTAGCCCTCTACTCTTCTGAATTGGTTTAATACAGTGTAATAGGCTGTTAGTTCCTCATTCAACTCCATGTGCACACTGAAAATCAGATGCCTAAGTATGTTCAAGTCTATGTACAATTTTAATCTCTCCACTTGGTCTGTACATGCCAGCTCCTATGTTCATATATTTGTTATCCAAAGTAGTATTCCTTTCGCTAATCAATACATTCCTAACAACCACTACAAGGCAATTATACAGTTATATTTCTTTGATGAGTCCTATCGGTAAAAAAAAGAATTCAGAGCTGACAGTAACAGAAAAGGAAGGATGAACAAAGACAACCGACAACGTACATGAAGTTTCAGAACCTCTTCTCTGAAGTTTACAACAGAAACCTTGAATTGCATTGCCACAATTCTAAAGTGCAAAGTAATTTCTCATAAATTTCAGGTGATGTGACAAAATATAAGCAAAAATGGAGTGCATAGTATTTGCCTTAAATTTCAGAAATGTACAGTGAGCATTGAATATGCTCACCTACAGTGAGCAAACTGATCTTATTTTGCAAATGGTCCAGCATTGGGCAAGGGGTTGACACAGATGACTTCCAGAAGTCCCTTCCACACTGGACAATTCTATGTGACTGGTGAGAGATTTAAGTTCAAAGAATTCACTCATTTACCACAGAGATTCTGAAATTTAATATGCATTTATATAAAGCTGAAGAAAACTTTGAAATAAAGCAAACAAAAAACCCACCACACTGTGGCTCATCTCATTGCATTCATACAAAAAAACCCCACAAAACACCAGACAAACAAACAAAAAACAAAACCAAAAAAGCAACCACATTTATTTTATTAAGATGGCTTGCCTTGTGGAGAATTTGGGTCTCCACATGCTTGAAAATCTTTGCCAAAAAGTAAAGACATTTAAAATTAAAAAATAAACCTCAGTTATATTTGACATTATATGGGCACATTTTCAGATATCATTTTTTAAACTCAATGTCCTAATCTCTGACATAAAAAACCAATCTCCCCCAGAAAAAAAAACAAACCACAAACAAAAACATAAAACTCACACACACAAAAAAAACACACACACCCCCAAAAAAACCAAACAAACAAAATCAGAAAAACACAAAACCAAAACAGCCCCAAAGAAACCACAAACCAGAGAATCAGAGAAATCTGTAAACATAACCATATGAGGATGGGAAACGAACACATACTCTTCAGACATCCAAATTTAACCAAAAGTCTGTGCTTATTTTTGGAAATGTATGCAATTACTCTTTGAAAGAAAATATAACAAAAAATAGATGAAAATATTATACTGGATTATAAAATGCCCCATCTTAGAGCATTTTAAATTTAAAAGTTTGAAAAGTCTTGTAACTCAACTTTTATGGTCTCATTTATATTGTCTTTACCTACCATTCAAATTACTTAAACCAAAGAAAGGTTTAAAGACATATTTTAATGCTTTACGTTTTTGCACTTAGGCAGTGAGCTACAGTAAAGTAAATAATGAAAAAATATTTTTAGAATAAAAATTGAAAAGCTGCTGAAGCCTAACTTGGCAAGAGAACACAGTATGACTTTAGTTAAGTGGTATGTGCTCCTTCTAGAATCTAAAAGGAAGAAACAGTAAATGAAAATAAATGTTTTTCCCCAAAATTCCAACATTTAAGTTGTTCCTATTCAAGGTATATGTTATCAAGTCAATGTTTCCTATATACATACAGGCATGAGGCGCTTGGTATATTTAGGAGGTTTTCTGACTATGCCATTAGAGGATAAATAAAAACATGAATACTCAAATATTCTCATTGAGAGGAGTGTGGGGGGTAAGCTTTCTTAACATCTCACATTCATTCTCTCAAAAAATAATTAATCAATCAGTCAAACAAATCAACCACCAAACAAATCCAAGAACCAAGAAACATAGAGTTTGGTTCTTTTCAAAAGAAAGATACATGATGTTGAATTGAGTAAACTCACATCTGTACACAGACATCATGAGGCAGCTATGCAGAGACTGAGTAAATTCCCAATGAAGTATTTTTTAAAGATTCCTTTACCAAGACTCCAGTCACATGAAAGAAGGAGGAAAAGATGAAAGAGGAGTATTTCAGGAATCCAACTTGGTTTCCTAACTTGATACCTCAAATCCTACTTGATTACACCAGTGGTGCCCAACCATGCACCTGGCAAGCCACACAGCTCTTTGTGCCTCCAGAGGAGAGCTGCAGGCTTTTTCCCCCAGAAAACTGCAGAAAAGGAGTTGTGGGAGGAAGTGGAGGGGGAACAGATAATTAAGACTTTAATTAACAATCCTGGTCCTCAGGAGTAAGTGAGGAACAGTCCAGAGAACTACAGTAACAGCAACCCACTACTGAGTGGACAGCCACTTCACTCTGTCAGGATATCACAAAATAGTTTGGGTTGAAAGGGACCTCTGGAGATCATCTAATCCAACCTGAAGATGTGTTGAATGGAACACAGCCATCCAAGAATGAGCCTTAAGGAAGCTGGAATTTCTTTCACTGGATGTTAGGAACTGCATGTGGTGGATTAAACACCTCTGTCTCATATTTTCAAGACCATGGAAGTCCATGATAACTGAATAAACTCTCATGTACATTATTCGGTGCAATACTTTCCATGCAGTCAGGGCTGCAAAGAGAGAAAAGGCTTAACAGGGTGACATATGCTTCAGCTTAGTAGCTGAATGTGCTCTATGTACCACTTTATTCAAAGGAATAAAAGGGAAGTTTTGTGTTCCTTGACAGAAAAAGGTTGACTTGCCCGGTAGTAATAGAACTTAACTAAATCTATGCTTGACTGATCTTAGTCAACAAAAAAAAGAAACTTAAAATATGTTTCTTTTTCTTTAAACAGAAAAAAGAAAGCTCCATTGATACTGAACTTAGTACTTCTGCAGTACAAAATTTATCACTTTACCTCATATTCTGAATGTAAGTGAAGCAGTCCCTCAATGAAATATGCATTAAATCACCATCATTTTACTGTTAACAAACACTGTTTCTTAGATTCATCATAAGCCACAGAGCAGACATTATAATTCCCTTGCTCAGGGTGCACACAGTGCCCAAAACTTGCAAGGACCGCAACATATAGTGAACTTGTGTAGCACCGTACAACTATCCCAAACCCTCAGAGAGGTTCTGGAGGGGGAGCAAGATACTGACAAATTCCTACTTCCCCTAAAATGCCTGTAGTACATACATGCCCCCCAGAAATTGACTTTTAGGCAATGTAGTAACTTTAGAACTCTTCTAATTTGAAACAAAACCTAAATACTTATCTTAATAATAGTTTTGGACCCGAGTCCTTAGGTATCACAGCCACACACAATGACAGCCTACAAAGCAGTACACTGAAATTCTCGAAACACATTGCCTTCCTTGTCCATTGTGTATCTATTACACCATCTACTACAAATTCTATTACAGATTGATTGGTTCCTAGTTCAGTGTTTTCTCCAATCATTTGCATGGAGTCTAATCCAAAAAATGCTTAAATTCATGAAATTCCATCATGGACTTCAATGGTTTGGATCAGTGTAGATGGCTGGAAAAGTGACTAACATAGACAAACCATCAACCTCCTGTCATTTTACTAACTCCAAAGAGAGGCATAAAAATCCCAAACGCATGTTATGCGACACCAGGGAGCATGCTGGATGTTATATGATCATTGCCTACAACATTACCAAAAGTCATGAACTGGTTTCCCCTCTAAACACACATCATTTAGCTGACAAAAAGCAGTGACTACTTAAAGTGATCTGTTCTACAAAAGGGGGAATGAATGTGGTTCATTGTTATAACATTAAGATTTTTCAGGTTGTATGCAAAAATGTCACAGCAAATATATAGCCTTAGCTGCATTACGTCTCCATCAAGAGTGAATTCAGTATTAGCTCAGTTAGGAATTCTGCAGCTCAGCTTAAACATCCAGACAAGTGAATGGACAAAAATTCCAACAAACAGCACAGGATATGGCCACTCTTGTTTGAGAGTTATATAAAGCTCCTTTTCAGGAGCTACTCCACTACGAACTAAATTGATAGTAATTTTCTTATATTAACTTTCTCCTGATTATACTGATAATCATATATGGACCATGTATCGAAGTGTGTCCTCCACACTGACTTTCTCTAAAACAGCTTGAAATTTTTGTGGAACAAAACCTATAGAGCTACAGAGGTGGAAAATGAAAAAGTTGTCATCTTTCTTCTCAATGGACCCCACCCTATCTTCTGTTATCTAGATTTTCCAAGAGTCTTGGAATTATTTATCTTTTTTTAGTGAATGTTGTAACAAACACCTCTGCAATCTCATTTAGTCCGGGAATAATTTACCAGCTGGACTTCTTTCACTTGGGAAGCCATAGGAACAAGACAAAAAGATACTTGGCTTGGGCCTGACAAAGGCTCTTCATAAGCATTCATTTTGCTCACCTTGAAGGCCACCACCTTCGATGTGAATCTAATTTTAGTCCCTCACCTTTCTATCCATAACGGACTTTAAGAGCTTGTTTTCTGTTTCCTCTGATATTTGATTTGTACATCATGGTTGAGGACTCATTTCAAGTTACTTGTAATTTTGCTGCAGGAAAAAGAATTAGAAATCTAACTACCATACATTCTAGCCTGTTCACAGTGACATCAGCTTGAAAACTCATTTCATTGGACCATTCTGAATGTTTTGCATTTACAAGCTATTTTTTTCCAAATCATTAAATAAATATAGTGGTTGATAAAACCAGATCTTACTGCAATTATGTCTCTTCAGATGTCCTCAGCAGGATCGCTCTTAGGCAACAGAGTGTAATTCCATAAGGAAAATCCTTCCTATTGTCTGAGTTGCATTACATGCATATTCCTCCTCCTAGTTAACTCCTTACCTGCCAGTCTCCACTAAACTATGATATCACCTTTAACAGAAACATCCCGCACTCCTTCCACACAGGAGGAGTGGTCAACACAGTACCTTAGAAGAAGGACTCATGCCAACTATTTGTTCTTTATGTCATCCCTCTGATCCCCTATCTCCCTTAACCACAACACACAAAAAAAAAGAAGTTGGCTTCATGTTTTTTAGTCTGAAATTCCACAACTCCCAACTCCCATTACAGAAATGCATTTAAATACCACACAAGTACTACAGCAAGAGGCAGACAGATTTTGCATTTGCATCTCATCTCCCGGAGGGTGTAGGGGCTAGGGAGGGAATGTATAACTCAGAAATAGAAGGTTCAGTACCTAGTGTCTTTTATTTCGGCGTCTGCTATTTCACTTGATCAATAACAACCGCAGTCTCCACCGGCTTCGAGCGGGGACTCACACAGCCGAGCACTCCTGGACCATCTTCCCAGCAATGGTGACACAGGCGTTGCTCCGAGGAACCCCAAGCGCCCGCACCCGTTCTCCGTCAAGACTGGCTGCTTGGCATCTCAACATTTTCTTCGGTCACTTCATCAGCAGCGAAGAGGAGAAGCATCCATGGGAAAAATGGCATATTACAAATTTTGCTTTGGGAAGCAGAGCTTGGCTCAGACCATTGTCGGGAGCAGGAGAGGGGGGAGCGGCTCTTAAAGCTCCAGCAGCCCCTTTCGAGCAACAGCATCTTTGCAGCTGGAGGCAAGCGATCACAGGGGGGAGGGGCCAGGGTGAAAGCATCTTCCTTTTATTTCTTATCTTTTGTTAAACTTAACTAAGCGGTATCAGGCTTCTTTTGTTCTTCGATACCTCCCAGGCTAATTATGTCTCTCCGCGTGACTGAAGTCCACACGCACGCACGATTGCATGCATGATCAAAAAGCAAACTCGGTTTTCTGCTTTACAGAAATAAATCCTCTGCCCACGGCTCATCGCTGCCGGGCTGGCACATCGCTGCCTGGCTGACACCATTCAGAGCCCGCTCCCAGAGGTACGGAGCGGGAGCCGTGGCAGTGGGATCCGGGAGAGCCCTGGCGGGTCTCCCATCGCAGGCGCGCCGCCCCAGCCTGCGCGTCCCAGGCGGCTCCGCTCCCGGGGCAGAGCCCGCGCAGCCAAGCACCGCTGCCAGCCCCGCCAGGAGACGGGAATGCCGTCCCCCGCCGCTGCACTGATCACTCGGGGTGACTGTATCGAAGGGGGCACGAGAGCTCTACACTACTGTATTCTGTAATTTAAAGAGCTCAGGCGAATGCCACTACATCTCATCTAATCGTATAGTGTCATAAAACGTATCATCTGCTGTAATCCGACCATGACAAAGCATGGCTAAAACCTGAACCATAATCCGAATAGTCCAGGCGTGTAATTAATATCACGGATTGGGAAACACCAGTCGCGGGCAAGCGCCCTGTGTCCGGGTCCGGAGCCCGGGAGTGCGGCAGGGCCGGGGCCGGGGGCGGGAGGGCGGCAGCGGGCGAGGCAGAGGCAGGAGGGAGCGGCTACGGGCGCTGCTGAGCTCGGCGTGCTCCTCGGCGCGGGGACTTCCCCTGGAAGCCGCTGCAGTGGTTTTCACCAGTCCTTAAATAAATTCTGAAGTAATCGCGTCTGCCGTCTCTGCCTCACGCACGCGGCTCCCCAGATGCAGCCACTGCTGCTGCTTCGCGGCTCGCTCGGCGCTAATTCCCTCACGCCCACTCCTTAGGAAAAAAAAAAAAAGGAAAGAGAAAAGAGGACATCAGGGCGCGACTTGGAAGTCGAGCGGCGCTCCCTCTACTCTTCTTTGCCCCTTACAAATCCTCTGCTCACGGCTGTGCGGCCCCCGGGGGGCTCGGGCAGGGGCCCAAGGGGCTGCGACGCCTTGGCCGCCCAGCGCCACCTCCGCCCGTCAGTGCTAGCCCAGGAGGCCCAAGGTGGGCAGGTAGAAGAGGTGTGGGGAGAGGGGACGGTGATGGGTGTCCGTGGAGGAACTGGGCACTGTGAATAAACGAGTGCCATAAAATTATTTTTAAAGTCTGCGTTTTCAGAGTATTTGTTTGGAATTGAATTCATCCTAGTTTGAGAATGATGTGCAAGAATGAACTACGCAAATTTTGTTCTTGCAAGAAGAATTGCAGTATATGTTTACATTTCTGCCACATAGCAAAAAGAGTTTCATCCGAGAAGGATGACTGTGTTGGTTCAGAAACCTGAAATCACTTCATCCGCTGTGGAAAGGTGACAGAGAGAGGAGCAAGCCACAACCAGTAAAGTGCTGAGTCTCAATGATGGTCACTGCTGTGCTGGCTTCACAGCAGGGGTGACACTATACTGTGGGAAATGGAGGATGCACGTCTATGGTGTAAGGCAAATATCTGAGAAGAGTTGCCAACATGGACATTTCAAAACCAAGTGCAAGGAAAGTATTAATGCCATACCGGAGTGTGTTGCCAGACCTCAGCCTTTCAGTGTAACACATAGGTTAAAAGACCCAAAATAAAACTGTTTGAAGTGGCTTTTTGTCACTTCACTTGATCATTTCAGATTGTTATCCTGACTTCATTATCAGCATACAAACCACTAGAGCAGTTGCCTGATAATCCCACTGCAGCTGAGGGCAAGATCCATCATCCATCGGATTCTTACACCATATGGCTATCACAAATCTGAACTTTGACTAAGGCAAGTAAGGAAAAAGTAAGGAGCTCAGAAAACACTTGTGAGAGCAGTCTTGCTCAGGAGGCACCCACATAGGCCTTCTAGTATGAACTTCTTTGAAGAAGAGCATACCTGATGGGCGTTTTCCATTATTTATTTAGGGGTTTTTTTCTCTTTATTTAAAATTAAAGAGCATTATTCTGTGCAATAATATACGCAGCTTCAAACACTGTAGAACTTATCACTGTAACTTTTTATAACACATCTGTATGCGTTGAAGTATTTCTAAATATTGATAAAGATGAGTGTCACTGATGACATCCTGCCTTCTTCCCCTCTTTCAAACAGCATTTTCCTGCTTAAAGCATTTGCCAGGCAGAGAGATCTGTCCATGTTCACCCAAGGTGGTTGTTTTCGGCACTTACCTTGCAAAAAATTCCAGCCCTTCTTGCATGTACTGTAGGAGTCAATTATTTGCAAGCTGTAGAGCAGACAGATCTCCTTTGCAGTAGTTTGATTTACAAACATTTGTAGAATACTTCGGGAAGTCTGTTGGCTCCTTATCTCCTCATGCCCATCCTCCCTACTGCCTTTCAATTATTAGAGCACAAACCCAGCACAGAAAGGCTATTATTGCTACTCATAGTATTGTCCTAGTTGACCTGCTGCCCTTGGTTTCCCTGTTGCCGGGCTCACAGATGAGTAAGTTGCTGAAGTACCATGTCTCACAGTGCTGAGGTTACTGCATAGTGCAGAAGCTGCCAATTAGTGCCTGTGCTTTGTGGTACCAATTTAAACAGGAGTCTCTTTCTATTCAAGCATGTAGGGTTTTGAGGTAAATAAAACGGAAGAAGAAGGTAAAACTCTAAAGAACGGAAAATGAAGAACTATGAAAGAATCACAAAAACTGGGATGGAGAAAGACCTTTGGGCTTTGTCATAATAAGGGAATACTCCCTATAGTAGGGGGCATCTTTTGGTAAAACTTAACTAAATAGTGAGTTTTGATCGAGAGTAAAAAAGCATAGTGATATGTTCCATGGAAATTTCAGTAGTGAAAGGTATTGAGTGTACTCTTTAATTATGAGCTTAAAATTCCTTTGAATGGAATTTTACTGTCTGATCTCCAAAACATAGTTTTGCTTATCTAGAATCCAACTATTCTATTAATTCTATAATAATTCTATTAGTTACCCCAAAAGTATGAAATGCCCAGTCACTCTGTATTTGTCTACATATATACTGGCAACTGATATCTGAGTACATGGAACTAACAGAAGATAAATTAAGTAGGTAAAGGCAGGTAGGAAGAGTACAGTGAGATTGTACTCTTTATTACCATAGGAAGTCCTCCTTACCATTTGCCAGGTTATTTAAAAAAAAATATATTATCTTGTGTCAGAAAGACACATCTGAAAGCTGGCTTCCTCCCCTGTGTAAGTCTTACCATGGGTCCTTTTCATTGCTGTCTCCAACAAAAGTGGAGACTTATGAAGTCTTTTGCTGTGAACAGGGCAAGAGGGAATGGACACCATCATGCTCTCAAGGAATAACTGATCATATAGGGAACTGAAGAACCAGCTTAGAAAAGATTTGCTGTTACTTTCAAGACGTACAGTGCAAACTGAGGAGCAAGTAATAGTGATATTTGTTATGTGATATAGCAAGTTATGTGATACAGTCAATGCAGCAAGAGGGGAAAGTAATTCCTGTAGCCTTGTTTTGAATCATACTAATGATTAACACTTCATTTATTAAAGCCTTACAACAGGTACTACAGGAGGATGAAGGCCTGTATAAGGTTTTTTAGATGAAGATGGAGAAAGAAAAACCTGTCTTAGAAATGTTAAATAGGAAGGAAAAAAAACCAAACAACTAGCAATAGTTTTATCTAGTCTTCACTTGATAAAGAAGCCATTAGAGACTAAGAGGGGAGTGCAAAAATTAAGTTTAGGAGATCTTGGCTGAGGCTGGGAAAAAAGTGTAATATTGTGCGAATAAATTACATTCCAAAGTAATTGGAGTTATAATTCCAATTGTACTTTACAATTACATTCATGCTTATTTCCCAAAGGTTCTCTGCATATAGTCATAGCTTTAAGGGTTCCTCTGTAGTTCCTCACTTTAAATTGCTTACCTATTTCAGTGGTGGGGTTTACCTTCCATAATTTAATTGTTGCGTTTCACTAGAAGCTTATCATAAACCCTGTTTGCTCACACACACACACACACACACACACACACACACACACACACATAAAGTCTATATATGGTCTCAAAAATCAACATGGCAACCTTAAAAACCTTGCAGACATTTAATGGGGAGGGAGAAAGTTCAAAAGAGGGACATACCTTTAGCTTAGATGTGATTTGTTCGAAGCCAATTGAAGACCAATAAAAGACAAGCCTGAGAGTTTGATAGCACAGTTAGCACATTTTGGTACAGTTAAAAGTTCTCAGCTGGGAAAGGGCAGTTTTTGTCTCTGTCTCAATTACTCTCATTTGCAGAGTAGACTCTAGCTGGCAGCTACAGAATGGTTGATTAGACCATTGGAGTTTTCTGGTCTTATTGCGCACTTTAGTGTGATTTTTCTGGTGACGTGATTTAAGGGATGACAAAGACCTGCTTGACTATCCCAGTTACCACATAATGTTGTACATGAGAACCAGAAACTGTAGAGGAACTTTTTTTTTTTGCAATCTAAGATTGGGAACGTTGTCCAAGAGCAGTTTGTTCTTTTTCCATTTTTTTCTCATATTTGTCAGCTGAAGTGTTGCTTGCAGCTAAAGTGGCATAAGATATGAGTAAACATTTTAATTCAGTCTGCTATTGAAATACTTGAGGTGTAACAGAAAATTTTACTTCACCATTATTACCATAAAAATTGAATTGTATCATTCAACTGTACTGAGAGTAGCTAGCTCTGTGATATCAGATTCTTGGACTAAAATTTATTTATTATTTTAATTATTTTCAACATACAGGTGCAAGCAAAAGCATGAAGGCAAGAAAAAATTCTTGCATTTCTGGCATAATTTTTCTTTTTTGTCTAGTTTCATGCTTTTTACAAAATGCTCTAGATTAGTCTTTGCCAACGGTATGGAACAGATCTGAGTGGGTAACAGCAATATCTTTAAAAGCCACTGAAATTGAGACATATGAAAGAGAAATTCGTGTCCTATGCACATTGCTCAGCTAAGAACCTTCCTTTTAATCCATGAAAATGTAAAAACATGCAGACTTCCTGCCACATCACTCTAATCAAGAAACAATGCTTCATGGTTTTAAAAATACTTTAAGCACTTTCAAGTTTGGGGTTCTTATGCATTTGTTAAAGGTCATTTAATTCATAATTCACTTCATTACATAGCATGAGTTAAAGGAAGAACTAATTCCAAAGACAAACACAAGGACCAAAAAACAGAAGCTGACCAGAGGAATTAGCAAAGAATAACATGAAACATAACTGCTGCTACTGCAAGATCTTGTCATTAAGAAACAATCAATTCTATAATGCCATGGGCATTAAAACAGACATCATAGCCAGCATCACAACAGTTAGTCTATCTTTCCACCACTAGATTCTTGCTCCATCACAAACAGTGGAGCAATAACCTTTCCATCTGAAAATGTCAAGACATTGAGGGATTGCACGGGCATTTTAGGTCATGCCTGGCTCTTTCACACATAACTTGTTTGCACTAAACCCATACAAATCAGTGTTTGAATTAGAATTTTCATCACTAGATTGCCAGTTAACTCTATTTCAGTGTAGCTGGCTTCAGCTACTTAGATTTCATAACTTTTCAGCTCTTCTACAAAAGTGCTATCCATCTGTATAAAAATACCTCAATGATCAGGAAACTGCATTAGTGCACTGTGGTGCAATACGGCTCCTCAGCCAAACAGGTTACTCAGAGAAAGACAAAATATGCACTCCACTCCTCATTCCAGATTTTATGCACAAGAATATAAAATTTTAAAACAAACCTTGATTCTCAATGTGTTCAAATATTCTATATCTGTGGTTTGGATTAATTAAAGCTTTGGGTTTGACAGTTTTGTTCTCTTATTACAAAAGAATGTTTCATTATTGGGAAAAATTTTATCTGCTCAGCAAAAATAATAAAATGAAGGACTCTCATAGGATTTTCTTAGCTTCTTGGCAGAATGCAGCATTGTATAAACACGCCAAAACAAAGACACACAAGAAAACATGCTGAAGTAAGACGATTCATTGTACATCACCTGCCTGTGACAAGATAAAATAAAAAGAGAGATGCTAGTTAAAACAGATGTTAGTGAAAACATTTTGTGAATTACTTGAAAGGTATATGAATAGTATCATGGAGAATAGGATATAAGGAACTATACAGTTTAAATGCATTACCTGGAAAGTTAAACAGATTTTACTAAAAAATGATCTGTTTAGTTTAAAAATGTCTCCCCAGTTTTCAACCATCAGTTTCACATGTAGCCAAACCGCATCCACTTTCACTTCTGATTCTATGAAAGAAGTTCAGAAGATAATTGGTTTCCAGCAAAGTAAAGCCTTGCTTTGTCAGTACACAGTCAGTAGTTTAGGAGATTGTTACACTGCATTCTGATCTGCTGGTATTCGTTCTTACTGGGTGTAAAAAGCTCCAAAGAACGCAGAGTTGTTTCTGGGACTGTGTTATGTCTGGGAAATCTTCCTCACAGGTATGCAAAATGACATTTATTAATTTTTTTCAAAATAAAAAAATCATATGCTTACAGAACAAAAAAAAATAGCAATACAGTTTTAAACCTTTCTCCACCAAGGTATTTTTTTGCTTTGTCATATACCTCTACTGTCTCTTTCACACTCCTAAAGTTTGTGTGACTTTTTTGTTTTGGTTTATGTTGGGTTTTAGGGGGTTTGTTTGTTTGGGAGGTTTGTGCAAATTGTTGGTTAATGGAATTACACTAAAACAAAAGAAGATAGTTTTTTTGTTTTCTGGATAATGTATATTAATTTTGTTGAATACATAGGGCCAATTACAAAATCAGGACTTTAAAAAAAAGAAAGAACAAGAAAAAAGAATTGGATTATTTGTTCACTGTGGTATCTAACAGTCCTGTTATACCTGTTAATAGTATGGTACTTCAGAGAGGTTTTCAGTTTCATTTCTAGAAAAAAAAGACTGATCATCTATGGATTTCTATCCATACCAAATATTTTCGTAATTAATGTAACACTGAGAAAGAGAAGTCAGTATATGGACCGTACATTTTTGTGGCACAATCTTAGATTTGAAATCATCAGTAAGAGAAATAGTGGAAAGTATAGGACTACAAAATGTCACTACTAGTTCCCTGTTTTGGTAGGTCACACTCATGTGTTTTCATACTCAAACTGTTTTATTACGTACTTGTTGAATTTGCTGCCTTCAAAATATACCTGACTGAGAATCTCAAAATGACAGGCAAGAAAAAAAAAACAAACCCAAAACCAACAACAAGAAAAAGAGAGAGAAACCAAAGTGGCTTGTGTGCAACTGTTCTTGCAACCAGAAGTTTATTTAATACTGTGGTCAAAACAGCATTAACTGCATTGCAAGGGGGTTGTTAGTTTTCAGCCTACCCCTTTGTTGGACTGCACACCAACACAGGGCTCTTAGGTTTGCTCTTTTCTGTGCACTGACACAGTAACATGAATAGTCAGCCATCCATGAACAAAGAACTCTGAGTGCTTGTGGTGCCATTAAATATGTAGCAGTACAAATTTAAATTTACACAAAACTCAGTTATGTTGAGCCTACTCTTTATTTTGCTCTCTATATGTTAGATTGTTATGGATCCCATTAGACAAAAGGAAAGCTATTCTACAGCATATATTGCATTATATATGATTGTCAAATATGTTACTTTTGCTTTTAAATTCTAGTGCTATTTAAGGCTCTTTATATTTAATGAAAAATAAAAAAAATTAACTCTACTTTTTTCAATTATCTGAAAAAAAATCACAGTAAAAATAGTAATGGTCTAGAAATTCAGTAGTAGGGAGAAATATGTGTATTTGCATTATTTGTAAGTTTTACCCTTCAAGTGTGTCATATTTTCTGCTAATTATGTGGATTGCTGCTAGCACTTTGTCTTGTTACTTTCAAACTATTTTCTGTCATGGCAAAGATTTCTTAACATCTGTATGTATGGCAAACTTCACACTTCTCCTACCATTAGCTAACAGAGGAAGGAAAGGAAAGACAAGCAGAAGAGCAGAGATGAACAAAAACTCCTTATTTGCAGAACTCCAGATCCCAGCTGATACATTTCATGCACACACACACACTCGTATACACATCCAGCAAGAAATACCCAAGAGAATTTAAAAAAAAATCATGCCTACAAAATCTCAGTGTAATAAGAATTCTCCTGAAAATTAGAAGATAAATTTATCAAAATCCTAAATATTATTTAAGTATTGAAAATGAGAAAACCTTGCTGTAAAATGTGAGCAGTAGAATACATTTTAGAATTAAATTGTCACATGCACCTAAGAAATTATATTTTGTTCACATTCTACTTCTCCATGTCTTCTTTGTATCCTGTAGATTTTTTCTTTCTACTTTTTCAACATTTTTTTGATTTTGGTAAGAATAATTTTCTATTTTATTACTGGAAAGCTGAAGACGACCATTGACAACTATTATTGATTATTATTAATTTTTTTAAAAAAACAACTCTGCCTTTTGCTTCCAGGTAGTCTTTTTCTGTCTGTCTTCATTTGTTGAGATAAAAGCAAATAAAAGCTAATGTGTATAGATAACTATTATAAAACATAAAAATTTGTCAAGTGATAGGAAAAAGACTATCTGAAATTTGCAAAGGAGAAAAATGTACATTTTAAAGTAAAAAATAAACTCTGCACAAAGAGGAATTATTTGAAACAACAGATAGGATGGTAAGAGAAAGATGTAGTTAACCAATGAATACATTTACCTAGCATTCTCAGAAAGAAAAAATGACTGTTATCATCATAGGGTGATTAATACAATTAGTGGGTTATTTTCCAATTAAATTAGAGCTGTGTTCAAAAGATGACTGTCATAATACTCATTCTGCTAGGGAAAAGGAAGAGTAAAGACAATAACTACCACTAGTACCAGTTCAGTGGTCAAAGTATAGGATGCTCTTTTCCCATCCACTGATTTAATAAATATTTATTCACAGGCCTCACCCCATGATGCAATATGGCCCTCTTAGAATACTAGACTAAACCCTGTTTTCCTTCAGAGCTTCCTTTTCATGCATAGCTCATTTTCTTGTATTACTCTTATCAGAAGCAATAGGATACCTCTTTATCTAACACTTAACTTGGGTGGCAAGAGTATGGTGGGGCCAATTAGATTTTAGAAAGCTGAGAACTTCCCTGCTATGGAACTTCAGTGCTGCA
The DNA here is from genome assembly GCF_009829145.1 of Chiroxiphia lanceolata. Taxonomy (NCBI): domain Eukaryota; kingdom Metazoa; phylum Chordata; class Aves; order Passeriformes; family Pipridae; genus Chiroxiphia; species Chiroxiphia lanceolata. Next base: position 41,055,995 of record NC_045641.1, read on the forward strand.
GGTGCAAATGGAGAAAAACATTCAAGTGTACTCTTGTCGACAAAATGCTTGAAGAACAGAGTTTGGCACAGAAAATATTTTACTGATAAAGGAAAACCTATACATGTGGAACACACACAAAAAAATGGAGTCTTAATGACAGCCAATAGTAAATTATAAACTTAAATATGGAGAAAGTTTCTGCAGATCTTGAACCTAAAAATACGTTGAGTGTTTTGCTAAATAGTTTCCAGGTAGTAAAAGCTCTCGAATAACTCTCTTCCCCCTGCATTTATTATTTAAGGTCTGACCAATAAATGTCTGAAAAAAAAGTCCATTTGCTTTCTTTAAAAATCAAATCTATTGAGTTTAACACAATAAAGTGAGAATGTTTTGTAGATGTGTTACTTTTCTTGAGACAGTTTTTAATACAGAACAACAACACAAAGAGACTAGACATTGGTGTAAAGAACTGGGATAAAATTCTGGCATACATAGGCATGGATTTTAGCCTCAGTAGACTTGGGATTTCACAGTGGTTAGATGTTCAAAAGAATCATTCATTATGTCTGTTTAATTTTTTAATTACAATTAAAAAAACAATTGATACATTCTTTTGTTCATCTATTTGAACAACTTGGTATGTTGACTCGCATATTAATTTCTGAGTGTAGAAAATGATTGCTGTTTTCTGAGTCTTTATGGAATTTGAAAAAGTAGTAAATCTAAGTAGAAAGTTACCATCATTTGTTAATAGCTCTCAGGGCCCTCAGGCTCCAAATATATTACAAGGTATCTGCAAACTTCTGTAGCTCAGTACAACTAGTAGAATCCAATTATTTCGTAAACTCACCATGTCACAGTACTATCAGCTCCACCCTGGACAAATATGCTGAAGATTTCTTTCTGTGGATTATAGAATATCAGTTACAGATATTATTTTCTTATGGCTAGAGGTGGGATGGACCCTGGCAATAGACTGTCCCCTGCCACCTCAGTGGAGTCCCTGCCACCCCAGCCCTGGATCTCACTCTGCCCTGACAGTCACCTCATGTGTTCTTCCCTACAAGTCATTTTCAAAGAATTTTTACTGTTTTATCATTTTCTTGAAGTACTATGCTGCATAAAGTATTAAACCTATTATAATATAAGAAATGAAATTTTATGACAGTTCTCCTAAATCACTCAACAGATTGCCTATATTTTAAACTGTGCTTGTCTGCCAATTTACCATACATTATTTTTACAAATAACTTCATACTGACTGTACACAAAGACTGAATGCTTTGAATAGTGAGCCACATAAATGGGGAACAAGTTAAAGAATGAAAGACTGAAGTGTGTGCAGTTTTCTTACTGTTTTGTTTGTTGCTGTTTAAAGTGAGGGTTCATTTGAGATGAATGAGCTTTGTTGGGGAGAAACTGTCATGGTTACGGGAGGTTTTGTATTTTATTCCCTTTACCAGTATTGTTTTGGAGGGACTCTCTGTTTAAGAACAAATTTCCCACCCCTCCCCTTTCTGCCTTCTGGCACTGGGCAGAGAGGGCAAGAAAAAAAAAAAGGACTGAGTGGAAAACAGAACTCTTTCTCTTCCTCAGACCACTGCACTGGAACAGAACATCTACAGTACATCAATGACATCATCATATGGGGAAACACAGCAGAAGAAGTCTTTGAGAAAGAGGAGAAGATAATCCAGAATCTCTGAAAGCTGGTTTTGACATTAAACCAAGTAAAGTCAGTAGACCTTCCCAGGAAATTCAGTTCTTAGGAGTGACATGGCAAGATGGAGGTTACCAGATTCCAACAGAGGTGGTTAACAAATTAGCAGCTATGTCCCCACTGACCAGCAAGAAGGAAACGCAGGCTTTCCTCGGTGTCATAGGTTTTTGAAGGATGCATATCTCAGAGTACAGTCAGATTATGAGTCCTCTCTACCTCGTGACACAGAAGGAAAATGACTTCAAGTGGGGCCTTTAACAACAATAAACCTTTGAGCAGATCAAATAAGAGATTGCCCACACAGTAAACCTTGGGCCAGTCAGGACGGGACAGGATGTGAAGAACGTGCTCTACATCGCAGCCAGGGAATATGATTCTTCTTGGAACCTCTGGCAGAAAGTACCCGGGGAGACCCAAGGACAACCACTGGGGTTCTGGAGTCAGGGATACAAAGGATCTGAGGCCAGCTACACCTCAACTGAAAAGGAAATCTTAGCATCCTATGAAGGAGTTCAAACCTCCTCCAAAGTAATTGACACCAAAACACAGCTCCTTCTGGCATCCCGACTACCAGCACTGGGGTGGATGTTCAAAGGAGAAGTTCCTTCCACACATCACACCACCGATGCTACCTGGAGTAAGTGGATCACTCTGATCACACAGCGAGCTTGGATAGAGAATCCTAATCACCCTGGGATTCTGGAAATCACAAACTGGCCTGAAAGTGAGAACTTTGGACTATCATCCAAAGAGGAAGAGGACCAGATGACACGTGCTGAGGCAGCCCCATTATATATTCAGCTCCTGAAAAGCGATATGCTCTCTTCACTAATGGTTCCTGTCACATTGTAGGGACAAACCAAAAATGGAAAGCAGCCATACAGATCCCCATGCAGCAAGTTGCAGAAGCTATTGAGAGACAAGGTGAATCAAGTCAGGCTGCAGAGCTTGAAGCTGTTCAGCTGGCTTTGGATAGATGTACTCACTGAAGAAACCATAGATACAGTGGAAGTAAGTTGTATCTGCATCACTGTGAATTGCTTTTCATTTTTTGCTGTATCCTTCATTGTAGACATGTATTCAGCATCTCGAACAGTAGCAGTTGCTCTAGTATTTAGAAACACAGAGAGATGGAGGGCAGGAGGAGAGGAGAGAGATCATTCAGATACCTAGCCATGGTCTTCTTTTAAGAAAAAAAAATCAAGAAAGAGTTCTTAGTCTTCAAAAGTCCAGATACACTCCTGCAACTCTTCAGCAAGTGGGAGAAGAAACATACTGACTTGACATCACTTCTTTTCAAATGATATATAAGTTGTCCTTCCTTCTGCATCACTGACGTAAAGCAAAACCAAATCAGAACATATACTAGGCATTTTTCTCCCTGAAATCAGGGCCAGACCAAAAATCAGTGAAACTGTTCTCACAGTAAAATATTAATCGGTAGGAGTTTAAATTTGTCAGAATATGATTCTAGATGGTCAACAAATAAAACAATGGATATATTGCTTTTCAAAACAAATTAGTCATCTCTTCCCCATATATTTATATATTTTAAACCAAGACAGCAAATAGAGCAGAAAATGAAATCTTTCGTATTAAATTTCCTCTCCACACAGGATGACATTTACAGCTACAGGGTTTGAATTCATTTGCAGGTACCATTATATCACTTCTGCCTTTTTCTTGAACCATGCTTGGACATCCTTTTTCAATAACTACTCTGGCACCCAACTTGAAGATGATGAGTCTAATTGTGGTTAATGGTATGTTCAGAATTCATTCCTCTAGAAACCATTTGTTTTACTTGTGTGAATTTTGGGATGGTTGGTCTGTTTAAGGATTTCTATGCAGAGGAAAACAAAACAGTCATTATCACTCGTAATTTTTACATTATAGCTTCCATATATTTCCCTATGAAGTAGTTTATGCAGTACAGTAGGAAAATAAAAACAGAAACACGCACACACACACACACACAAAAGAAACCAAAACAAAATGAGCCACCAAACAGTTCCTAACACAGATCAAGATAACATGCTGCACAAAGAGCAGATTACTCATAAAAAAACTTGAATGATCAAGCCCCTCAAAAGAGTGAATTCAGACTTGTTCAGAAAGCGTTTTGGACAACTGAGGAGTGCTGCTGTACCTGTGGGAAATGTGTATATGCCCATTTCTCTTAATTTTTCTAAACTACCATTACAATTTTATTTACACACCTTTATTCAGCATTCCTTAATGAATGGTAGTGTGCACTGTGCCAGAGCATAGCACTAGAGTTATTTTGGTCACCTGTAGACCACCAAATCAGTAATGTAAGTTTGTACAGATTTTCTTTGGGTGATGTTTTTAACTTTCTCAAACGTATAATGAAATTTAACAATTTGCAGAATGATGTTCTCTCTTTTGGGAGAGAAGGTTACATACTGAATAGAAAAATTTTAGTATGGATCAGGAAAGCTGATTTCAAGTAATCACAAACAATCCAAATCCACACTTGTCTGCAAAAATGCAAATAGATTTCCTGTCCAGTGTGACTATTTCTACCTTTTCTTCTATCTCCTGTTTTATGCTGATATATAGGGAGTTGTAAGAGTACTGACTTGGGCTGAGGACACAAGTGTCACCTTTCTTGTTTCTACATCTGCAGAACTCAGCTTTGGATGACATCAACTCTTGTAGCTTCTGGGGACTAGAGGATGGACTGGCAACAGAAATGAAGGATAAAAGCAGGATGCAAGAGATGTTAATTGTTAGAATATGAAAAATAGAGATGTGAATTGCCCAGTTGAAAGAGACATGAAGTAAAAATGGACCAAAGAAAGAAAATAGAAGAAGGTCTAACAAAGGAAAGAAGAAACAGTGAGTATGACATCATAACACCTGTTTCCTAATCCAGCAATAAAGGTGTTGTGAACACTGAACTAAGATATTTTATTTCATTAAAGCGCTGTCTCATTCTTTTTAAAATATAAATCTTTAGACAAGATAATTTGATTGTGTATAGAAAGGTAAAAGCTGTTTAATGCATTGTATTTTCTGTCTGAGGTGTTTTAAGGTTATTTATTTTCTGTAGTCTAAGAGGAATGAAGTATTTATATCTTAAAATGAAACTTTTTTCCCTATGCACAAAAAAAAAACTTTCCAGTTATTGCCATGGTCATTGAGGAATGCAGCTTTTGTTGCTCTGTGATGTTTCATTCCCTTAGGAAGATAGTTCCTTAGGTTGGAGGAATGAAGAATGATGTTCATCTTTAAGCTCAACAACTGTCAAACATCAACAGACTTTTATTTCTTTTTCTACCCTATGCACATAGGGAGACATTTAATCTCAAGTCCTGAAGAAAATTTGGAAAGAGCACTAAAGGAAAGATTTCATCTTTGGAATATCTGTGTAAATATTTCCTGTCTGTAATTTCCATGAGGAAAAATTGAATTTCAACTAGGAAAGCTGTAAAAAAAAATTGCATTCAGAATAGGAAGCACAAATTACAGTAAAACTAAAACAGTTTCATTAAAAAAAAAAGAAAATCAAAAATAATATTGTTCCAGCAAAAACACTAAAAGGAAATATGAAAGCAAGTGACATTTTTAGAAATAAATAAGTGATTTAATAACTTGCAATTAAGGCAAATTTTGTGACTTGTTAAGAAATGACCAATGGTCTTGGGAATACCTCTGTAAAAATAACATTATGGATATTACATTTCTTGTCACTGCTTAATGTCCCATGTCAAATGAGCAATACTTGAAAACTAGACAGTGTTAGACATGGCTGGAAGGAGAATGAGAAAGCATGAATGTTCTGACTTGGAATTATAAACAAGCAGAGGTACATCCTTGAATCATACTATTATCAATAATAAATATTTAACAGTTGGAATGTAGGCCTTGTCTAGATACAAAATTTGCACTGTTTTAATTAAAACTATATCTTATATCTTCAGCTGAATCATATAAAAATGAACTTGTATGAAGAGCTCAATACTTGTGGCTGTAACAAGACTGGATCTAAGAATATATTTGAAAAGCACTCTGAAACAAAGAAGGAACCATACCTGGATTAAAGGAGGAAAATATTTCCATGTTTAAACTTTATAATGTAGAATTTTTCGTGACTTAAAAAAATCTATATATTAAATTGACGGGTTATGAGATAAACCTTTATATTTAAGTAAATTCCATTACTGCATCCGTTGAAGTAAATTATTTTCCTAATCGTGTTGGTATACTTTAGAATTAGAACCAGGAATGGACATTTTATTTAGCAGGTAGCTCATATTAGCAAGAGCTGCAACAAAACAAATTTTTTTTTTCCATGAGGTTTATGCTCATATGCAGTTGGAAGAAATATAACTCTTAGTATCTTCTACAGTTTGTAAAAACCAAGCAGCTCCTTACAGTGTGGGGGAGTGATCTGGAATAGAAATCAGAACTGCTTAGTAGAGGTTTTAATCACAGGAAAACTGTTATTTATTTCAAGAGCAAGTTGCTTTTCTACTGTGTTTCATGAGGTTTACAAATGGGTTTGTTTGGATGTGTTTGGTTGTCATTTCTCATGCTTTGGAGAATGTGAGCAGTGGATGATAATGGGGCTGAAAAAACTCTCCTTTTATTATTTGCAAAGGTTTTAAGAAATTTACCATTTGTATTATAATTTCATTGTATTGGGAGACTGGTAAATTACAGAGTCATAGAATAAGTAAGATTGGAAAAGACCTCTAAGATCATCAAGTCCAACCATTAACCTAACACTACCAGGTCCACCATTAAACTATGTCCTTAAGCACCACAAAGTCAATTTTGTGGACAGAAATCAGAAAATACAGTTCCAATTAAATTAGTTTTACAACTCTCCCACACAAAAAGGCATATAACTCCAAAAATTTCATTTTGCTAAATTTGTATTACAATATTTAAGGATAATGATGCATGCGGGGCTATACCTGCAGAACGTTTAAGGATCAAAAAAAGAAATTGCCCATTAAGTGTAAGGGCACTTAATATGTCCTCTGTATATTAACTGAATATAACTTACTGTGTTCTAGACAATGTTCTAATATATTCTAGTTGAGCAACACCATTCACCTCGATTAAAAATGTATTTCATAGTGTTTTTTTCAAATTATAAAGAGCAATGAAGAGATGGCAAAAAGTCCTCTGAAATCCCTATTGTCTTCAAGCCCAGGAATAATTTCAATTTATGGATGAGATTTACAAAATACTTAAGATCTAATTTACCTGTCAAAGTCCCTAGCTCCACCTTGGACATATGCACCAGTCACTGTATGTCAGTGAGCAGAGGGAAATATTACCCAAACACTGATATTACCCAAACATAGCCAGATAAATAAAACTGATGGCATAGCTCATGAACTTCTGAGGACGGTGTCCTGTCAGAACTTTAGGTCAGACATCTCATTCATGAAATGTAACATATACAACAGAAAGCTGCAAAACCCTGCATCAATTATGAGCCCATTTGAGATGACAGGTTTTGGATCAAATTCCTCGTCTATATTATTAGTGTTATTACTGCAATGCTGAATAATTTAGAAGACTTGTTAAGACATTGTGAAAAATAATGAACTGCTAATGGAAGAAGTGTAAATCACGTTAAAAAATACTCTTACAGTAACATTGTAGATTTACGTAATAAAATTTTATAGTTTTTATTTTAGTAATTAACATAAATACTTAGCATGGATAATATATAAGTACATCTAATCAAATATAATGCTTCTGAAAGTTGCAATGAGGGAAGGAGTACAGATAGAAGTAACTCTGTAAAGGGAATGTCTCAACACAGTGTAATTGGGAGGGAAATTCTTCAGAATGCTCTTTACCACCATCTCACCTTTCTTTCTCAGAACTCTCCATAAGGATTGTCTAAGCAGTATATATTGCAATTTAGTCATGTTCTAAATTCTGCTTAAATAAGGAATTAGGTCAATTTCAAAATTCTCTTTGTTCTATGTAGCAGTGCAGTCCATCTACTTCCCAGGATTCTCCCTAATTTTTTAATAGTTTCCTTGACACTTAACATTAGTTGTTGATACTGAAAGGTGGCTGTTTTGGACAGAGTGATCACCAGTCTCACAAGTAGGGCTCTGCAGATATTGATATTTAGGAAAAAAGTTGACTGCATCTGCATTGTAGCAGTAAAAAAAAAAAGCATCTGTTAGATGGACTGGTGTATTGGATTTGCATGGTCACAAGGGTGACTTCTTTGAGAAGCTAACAGAAACTTCCCCCATGTCCAATAGAGCTAATGCCAGCTGGCCCTAAGATGGACATGCCACTGGCCAAGGCCGAGCCCATCAGCAATGGTGATAGCACCTCTGGGATAACAGATTTAAGGAGAGGGAAAACCTGTTGGATAATAGCAACCAGAGAGAGGAATAAGAATAAGTGAGAGCAACAACCCTGTTGACACCAAGGTCAGTGGAAAAGGCAGGGAGGAAGGAGATGCTCCAGGCACAGAACAGAGATTCCCCTGCAGCACCATGGTGGTGCAGACCATGGTGAGGCAGCTGTACCCTTGCAGCCCACAGAGGTCCACAGTGGAGGAGAGATCCACCAGAAGCCTGCAAAGAACCCCACATCACAACAGTTGGTTATACCTGCGCTAGAGCAGGTTTGCTGGCAGGACTTGTGACCCTGCAAGGGACCCACACTGGAGCAGTCTGTTCCTGAAGGACTGCACCCTGTGGAAGTGGCCCACACTGGAGCAGTTTGTGAAGAACTGCAGCCTATGGAAAGGTCCCATGCTGGAGAAGTTCAGGGAGGACTGTCTCCCTTGAGAGGGACTCTTCACTGGAGCAGGAGAGGAGTGTGAGGAATCATCCCCTTGAGGAAAGAGAAGTAGCAGAGAAGTGTAATGAACCCACCACAGCCTCCATTCTCCATCTCCCTGCACCAGCTGGGAGGAAGATGTGAAGAAAACTGGGAGTAAAGTTAAGGCTAGGAAGAAGAGAGAGCTGGAAGGTGTTTCAAAGATTTGGTTTTATTTCTCATTGTACTCTATTTTGTTTGGTAATAAATTAACTAATTTCGCCAAGTCAAGTCTGTTTTCCCTGTGATGATATTGGTTGAGTGATCTCTCCCTGTCCATATCTCAACCCTTTTGTTCTGTTTTCTCTCCCCTGCCCAACTGAGGAGGGAAGGAATAGAGCAGCTTTGGTGGGCACTTGGTGTCCAGCCAGGGTCAACCCAAAGCAATCAGATCTGTCTCTGTAGGTGATCAGAGGCACTTTCTCCGTTGACCGGGAGTTCAGGCAAACTGGATCAATACCTTCCTGGAGCAGTCATCTGTAATTCTGGTGAGACAGTATCTGTGTTAGCTCCCAGTTGAGATGGAAAGATTGCAGTGAATCTGCAAATACTGGTGATTTATATTGATTCTTATCCTCTGTCAAGTCTTATTGTACTTTTGTGTTGTCATGATTTTGCAGCAAAATTCATTCTATTTGCCAAGCTGTTGTGTGAGTCAGGTCCTCAATAACCTTCCTGATACAATGCTGAATGAAAAAAATAAAGACCTATGGTAAATTCTAACAAGTTGCTTACTTAAGCAGGCTATTGTCCAGGACCCTGTGGTGGACAGAAACTGTTGTGCTAGGGTGAAGTCAAGAAAAATTTCTGGAGCTTGTATTTACTATAAGTCACAAAATAAAACTCAGCTATATTGCTAGCAAACCAAACTCATCACATTTCATACCGTTCACCTTTCTGCTCTAAAATAGATAATATTTTCCACTACTTGTTCCAACAAATAAGACATCAAAGGCTTTTGCATGTCTTAGCTTTTATAGCACCACAGTATTTGCCAGCTTTGTCAGTTGTGAATAGTGAAAGTCAAGTAGATTTATCTGGGCATTCAAAGCAAGTCTTTCATGTGCTCTACTCTCAGTTATAGCTCCAGTTGACTAATTTGCAGTGTTGTGCCATTTTCTCCATCTAAAATGAATCATTCATGCTTAGAGGTAACGAGCCAAACTGCGTGGGTGTGTCCTCACCAGCACACAGGGCAGAAACCAAAATAAGCTTCTCATAGCATCAAAAATACCATTTCACATGTTTTCTGGCTTGCCAGCCACAAGTTAAAACAAATAGCATATAGACCAACTACTAGAAAAAAGATTGTGTGTGTGTGTATATATATAATCAGTTTGAAAGATGATTCATTACCTACTATCGGTTTTGTTTCATATGCATAAAAATTACTGTTGTGTTCCAGTTGAGTTTAGAGTGCTCAGTAGCAAGACAGAAAATACATTGGCTGGAATCTACATCACAAGCCTATCCACATACTTCTATAGCTTCCAGAACTGAAGTATAGTTCCTTTAATAATCTGATTGCTATATTAAAACAAAAATGAAAATGTAAAGGTTTCTACTGCATTAAGCAAGATAAGAAAACTATACCCTTAACTAGCAATAGTGCACCAATAGGCATTATAATAAATAACTGTTTGAAGTGGGTGGAATCAATGCCAAGATTGCATGCAGTCAAATATTCCCACAGTAGCAGGATCTCCACTTACTCAAAAATATGTCACTTTTTAAAAATAACTTGCCTACAGAATGGTTTAGGTCTTCTGAGAGAGCATCTTCCTCTTTCCTTGTAAGAGCACTCAGGATACATATAAATATTGATCATTTATTTTTAATGTATGAGTCATAACTAAAAAAGATTAAATGACAACCTAAAAGAAGATAAGACAGTTTGGTCATTATATTCATCAGTAAAATAAAAATAAAGTACAAACATGACATTTTGTGATAGTTTAATCTATTATTAGTTTAACCCCAGATATAGAAACATTGCTTAAAAAAATAACACTAGCCTAAATGAGAAGAGCATTGTCAATAGCAGACAAAATATATATATTATTTTGAGTAGTTATACTTGTTATTTGATCTAAATTACTGTTGAGATCATGGAATGTTGATAGCCAGAAAAGCGAAAGAACTGCTTGATAAGCAGCAAAACCCCGATATTACATTCTCATTTGCTGAAAATAAGAATCTGAAAACCAAAAGCATCAATGGGGAAAAGATTCAGCTTACAAACAAAGGAAGAGGACCAAGAGATGCCTCAGTCTAATTTTTAGACTGCAGCAAAAACGTTATAATTCTGCCCTGATGGCAACTGTAAACATAAAAATGAAATTCTGTCTATGTAAGGGTTTGAGGGAGAGCCAACAAAAAGAGTACCTACACATAGAGATCTGTTACTTTTAATTCCCTTCTCTGAGTGCTACAAAGGCTGAGAGGCTATTTGGAAGCAAGGCAGTAGCATTGAGCTTTAGTAGTGTTCACAAGACATAAGAGCAGATTTTTGCAGGACTGTGGTTTGATGAGTGGCTGAATAGAACACGGACATTCAGTCAGAGAGAATGTGAATAAATGAGAAGGTATAGTCTGGACGAAAGGCTGCATCTAAGGAATTGGAACAATTTAGAGTTCCATGCAGTATATGCAGGAATATAAGATTTTTTTCTGCAAGGCATTAAAGATAGGGCACATATTAAAAAAAAAAAAAAAGATTATTTAGCAGTTTGTATTCTTCCATAATTTCTCTCTCTGCCATTGACTTCCTCTGTCACCTTTAGAAATCACTGAATCCCAGATCATCAAATAAGTTTTGGGACTCGTACATTTTGGTAAGTCACTGATGCTTAAATTCCTTCAGGATCTCAGTAGTATTAGGACACAAAATTCTCTACTTAGTATAAAGAGTCCATGATATAATTTCATGTAATTCTGTGAATTAGCTCCAGGATCATAGATTCAAATTGAAGATACACAACATCCTCAATGGAAAGTCTTGGATCAGGCAAATACGGAAAAGAGTGTTTCATAGGATGATTCATTGTGAGGACTCTTTGTAAGAGAGGGGTTGGCAACCACTGAGAAGCTCTCAAATATGCTGAATAAGCCTAGGGACTCAGAGAAAAGTAGTAGGGTACTATGTGCATTTAATTGAACGAGGGAGGGGTGAGCATAGAAGACACTAGGGTTTGAAAATTCAAGGAAGGAAGGACTTGGGGGTAATCTCTGGAGTAGGAGGTCTGAAGTTCTGGGAGAGATAGAAGCCCCTGAGGCAGGAAGTACTAGAAGCTACTATAGGCCCTGCATGGAATTTGGGGGTGAAGATATGCATATAATCCTCCCGTTCTCCCTGTGAATCCTTTTCCACACTATCGTCTCTTTTGTTTCTTAGGGTGAGCTCCTTGACTCAGGCATCAGTTTGTGCTCTTGGGCCTCCATGACTTCCATACCTTGCTGGTGCAGTCTAGCTGGCTCAAAGCATGTGTGCAACGATCCCCTCATGTTCTACATCTACCTACATAGACACATCCCTTAAATTGAAACCAAAACAGAATATCCGTGCTGTTCATTTCCTCTAAGTCCTTTCTTTTACTAAGTTGTTTTAATTTTGCAGAGGACCAAGTCATGTCCTATGTAAAAATTTGGTCTTCTCTCAAAATATCCAGGTGATCCTAAAAAAAACCACAGTTGATACCTTGGTATCAATGTTAAAATTTCTACAACTCCTGCTGATGTCTATTTTACTAGTGTATTGTGTTTGCTGCTGGTACTTAGGTTAAGCACTAGCATTTTTAAATGAAATTCACATTCCTGAAAGAATTGACAGTGAAGAATGATATTTTAGCAGTGCAAGGGAGTGATAGCAACAGTCATAAAATCTTGTCTGGTGTTTGAAAGTACATGGAACTAGACAAAATTGTTTATAAATAATCTTGAACAACTGTAGGGAGCTAATTTCTTTCAAAGACCAGAGTGCTTCTTACTAATTAGTTTTTTCTTCCAGTGAGAGGAATTTTTATGAATTTAACTACAAGGCAAAGGAACCTAATATGATATAAAAAGTCCATAGAGCTCTGTGAGCCTCATTCAGTCTCAGTAAAGCCAGATAATTTCCACTGACTTCAGAAGATAATGAATCAAACTCCTGCTAAACATGACATAATGACATCTGTCACCATGTGCATGTGCACAGAATATTGTTGTCTTATTTAGGTTATTCATTATTTCTTATCAGCTTATCATCCCATATAAATTAGTGTGTGTTAGAACATAGCTTCTTTTTAGTTATTCTAGATGCCTAGTAACACAACTTCTGCAGTCAGCATGAAGTCTGTCACACAGGGAGTGTATTTTAGATTTTAAGATGAATGAATGAATGCTTTAGACTACCTTTAGCCTGAAGCCCTGTCTCACAATAGGGGTCAAAAGGCTTTTATACACTATACCATCCAGTTAGGGATTAAAATAAAGAAGGTGTTCTAGCTTAATCTATCAAAGAGGAAACATCCGTATCTTACCAATATACATGTGTCATGAAGTTGTATAAATATTAGTTAGTAATTAGGAGCAGACTGTTACCAGCTTAGTTTTTGTTCTTTGTAGAAAAAACGTTGAGGTGCTGTAGCATGTCAAGAGAAGGGCAACAGAGGTGGTAAAGGGTCTGAAGCATGAGTCTTATGAGGAGCAGCTGAGGGTGTTTAGGCTGGAGAAAAGGAGGCTTAGAGGAGACCTTATCGCTGTCTAGACCTACATGAAAGGAGTCTTTAGCAAATTGGGGATTGGCCTCTTCTCCTAGGCAGCTAGTGACAGGATGAGAGGAAATGGCCTCAAACTGCCCAGAGGGTGTTTAGGTTGGATATTAGTGAAAAATACTGAAAGAGTGGTTAAACATTGGAACAGGGTCCTTGGGGAAGAGACATTTCTGTAAGTGTTCAAAAAATGAGTAGACATGGCACTTTGTTATATAGTTTAATGTCCAGGGTGGTATTCGGTCAAAGGTTGGACTTGATGATCTTGCAGGTCTTTTTCAACCTTGATGATTCTATGATTCTCTTCTATGATAAGTATATTTTATTAGCCTCACATTTTTGTATGTAATAAGTATGATAAAAATGCATGAAACAAGAAATCATAACCTGTCACTGAAAACAGCGAAGAAATCTATTGTATTCCATTGTAAATTCTTGTATTTGTTGCAAAAGGATTTTTTTTTGCACGTTGTACTGCTCTCTGCATAATTAGAGAAAGGAAATGTAAAAAATATGATATTAGTAATATACCTATTACTATAGGTATAATCACACAAATTAATGTGGCTATAACCTAATCCTAGTGTCAGATATGTTTATGCATTTTGTGGCATGAAAAATCATTGATTCAAGTCATTCATATTTTTTGAGGACAAAACTTAAGGAAAGAAAAAGGCACTTTTCTCTGTCTTTCCTTTAAAGATCTCTTTTCAAGATGATGTTTAAAAATTGCAAGGATAATTTGATCTGTGGCTACCGGAAAGTGTTGTTTTAGATTAGTTTCTTGTTTTAACATCTCTTCTTCTAATTTAAAATAACTTTTTACCCTTGTTTTCCCTTTTGAAGAAAGAACTGGTGTCACACAACTAAAAACCTTGTTGAAGCAGCAGTCCTACTGTGCAAATTTTATAATTGTAAATTACCTGAAACATATCAAAGAAGCCAAATATATTCCACTCCCAGCGTTTGATTTCTCTCTCCGCAGGAGATCTTATGTTTTGTCTACATTGTGACTAGAGGCATGATTTTAGCAAATATAACTATACTTAAACTTGCTTTCATACAGCTAGCCGAAGCAATCATTCTATAAAAGTCATACCTGTAGTTAAGCTTCTGAAAGTATGTTCTCATAGGTCCATATAGAAATGTGAGCTGATAACTTTTGACTGCTTTACACTGCTAAATGTAATCTATATTAGGTATGCCTTTTTAGATTGCACTCGTATGCCTCATGTGAAGGGTCACCATCACCTTAGATATATACACAGATCCTGATAATACTGGTCTGAGGGTGATTTTAAAAAGACTTATTTTATAGCCATAGTATTTTGTGTTTGTTACAATCACAACGGAAGTAGAATGGGTAAGGGAGAAATTTTTTTAATTTTTGAAAAAAGAGGCATACCCTTTAAAAAATTGTACTCTATGTGACTGCTATTATAATAATCAAACTATAGGAAGCAATGCTTCAGCAAAGGTCCTTTTTTAAAAAAAAAAAAACAAACAGAAAAAGAATGTTGAGGAACTGATCTTGAAAGATTTTTTGAGGAGATGATGACTTTTTAATTTCCAGTCAATATTTAGCATTACTTTGCAGTACAATTTGCAAGAAGAATGACTTATAGTGGCTACTGCAATGGTTATTTTCTCTGCTGAAGACACTTAGTAAGATATTGCTTAACATAAATAAGTTATTTTCATATACTGCATCAATGATGTGTTAACATATTATGATGTATATTCTCCTATAATCAATGACTTTTAAGACATTCTTCATCAGAAGTTTTTTCATCAGAAGTAATTTAATTGTCCCTGTAAGGACTGAACCCAGATTCTTTTGTTGTTTTTACCATTTACCATATGATTTTTTTCCTCTTTCAAAATTTAATAGGAATTAAATGGTAAAATTTAATAGTAAACAGAGAGATTGGAATTAAAAGGTATGATTTTTTTCAAAGCAAACACCTGAGTTCCCATCACCTTTAGTAGTCCTTTCTAAGTACAATATATTTGCAAACAGTGGAGTTTTCATCTCAGTGATTAATCTAATAGGGGAAAAATCTTCAAAATACTTCTCAACTTTCTCCCTTTAATATCTCAGTAAGGCTTTTTACTTGTTTATTTTTAAATATATTTATTAATGATTTTTTTTGCATTCAAATAATGTTGTTTTATAATAGCTATTTAAGATTCTTTCTACTCCTGGTACCTCCACTTGTCTTCTCTAAAAGAATCATTTGGAGTTTTACTTCTGTTATTTAAACTACAATTAGATACCACAGTAACACATCAATCTACAATTCAATTCTATTGATATAATTTAGAAAAAATTATCAATAACTGTATAGTAAACAATTAGTTATTCAATTCTTAGTTCTCTTGCTGTTAATAACTTTAATAAAATCTCTACAGTCAGCTGAATTTCTGTATATCCACTTGTTCAACTATTGTAAGAAGTGACATCACAATTTCACTATTCACATTTTTAGAAGTATCAATTTATTTAAAAGATTCTCCTATATATAGGTTGGGAGATCAATTTTACATACATTAATATGGTTATTAAATGTTGATTAAAATGGTTATTGGTTAATATGGTTATTATAAAAAAATTGGTTAAAGGCATTTGAGAAATAGTTATTAGTCTAGGACAAGCACAATGCTTTTGATAGAAGCAGTGGTAGCTTAGTTAAGAAAACTTAATTTTCTGTTGAAAGAAAGTTCTGGTGGAAAAATTCTCTACCACTTCCTAATGTGGGCACTTTCATAATCATTAGCATTAGTTAGTTTATGCGGGTATTGAATTTTTGTAGTCACATGCGCAGTGCACCACTGCTTAGACCACCAGTGAAGCTGCTGTCCCAGCCTCCTGGTGAGATGCCACAGCGCACTCAACCACCTGCCCATGACAACTCCCCAAGGAACCTGACTTTCTGACCATCTTCTTTCCAAATATCTTTCCACCTGCCACATGACCTCCCTTCCCTCCCAGCCTGTTACTGTCTTTAGAGAAGGAAGCAGAACGAATCACCATTAGCAGATTTATGCCCTCTGAAAATCTGTTATTGCTCAGCCATTTCATCGCTCAACACGTTGGTGCTGGGTGTGTGCCTGTGTGTGTGTGTGTGTGTGTGTGTGTATGCAACACTGTGCAGTCACTGCTGTCAGTGCGTTTAAAGAGCATGTCTCAAGCCCCAGACATTTCATACCTCATGTAGATTAAGAAACAGATTTTGCTAGACTACTTGATCTACTTGTTAGACAAAAAAAAATTTGTCAGGCAAAAAGACATTTTACTACACCCAAGCGGGATCATAAACTCTACTCCACACTCAAGTTTTCCGCATTTGTAGGTATGAAATACAGACATACTCAAAAATTCCACTAGAAAGACAGACACATACTAATTTGAAAACAGGCATATTTGTTTCTTCCTATGTATTTCCAGAATTAAGACTTCGATGCTTCTATGCAAAGAAATCAGAGGAATTTTGAAAATTAGAATTTTTAAAAGACAAAAGTTTTAAAAAAAGCTAGAAAAATAATTAAAGATCTTTATCAACAACCTTATAAGACAATAAACAAACATATGAATCAATGTAGCTAACACACTCTGAAATGGAAGGAACTGTTAAAATTTATTTATAAATTTTAGCAATTACTTCTGAGGAGCCTCCTTGGGGAAATTAATGCTCAGGCCTGTCCTGGAATAAAAAAATATTTGTCTGACTGCTTCCTCTTCTTGATATTACTAATGGTGAGGTTATGAAATTCATCATAATGGCTGGGCTTCACGAACAAAGATTTGGGAAGAACTCTACCCACATTTGCTGCAAGTGCACTGGTGGCTAAAAAGGCCAATGCGAGATAGACAAGTCTGGTTGTAAAAGGCACAGCAGAAAGACTCCTTAGGTGGTATCGACAAGATATGATTCTTTCTACGTTGTCTTTTCCCCTCGAGAGTGATCCTGTGTGCGTTCTCAAAAGAAGCAGCAACGTTACAGATAGTGTGTCTCCAGACCTCCCGATTGGAGGTGTAATGGTTTTGAGTTTAGGCCTTCCTTCCTGGCAACCAGGAAGGAAGGAAGGAAGGAAGGAAGGAAGGAATTGTATCCCACAATAAGTAACATTTCTAAGCATTTAATTTGATTTTAACTCGTGTTTCTTCTGTTTAACTTAAATACCCATTCATCTTGCAGATGATGTGTTGGAAACAAATAACCTGATGGTTTTTTCTGTTTACCCATAGAATAAGAGTTCCAATATCATAACGGTTTAGCAAAAGATTCATTCTTAGATTTCATGGATTAGCAGAAAGATTTTCATTTAATACACTCATCATAAGGCATCAACAAGCAATAATAGCACATAGTACTTTTCATTTTTAAGATACTTTAAACATCAATTGATTAATTGGACAATGTAATTGATGTTAATAGCAAATATTCACTAGCAGAGAATACTGCCTTCAATGCAATTCCAACTGAGTATGCAGCATTTTCTCTCATGCATTATTGCAAAAGAGCACAAAATGTGCTACAAGGGCAAGACTGGATCATACCAAAGTCAGCTGCAAGATCTGTTGAGGCAATGTACCTCGCTTTTGGTGCTCTTATATATTGAAATGCAGAGGGCATGTTAACACACTGATATATGGTTGAGGTCTCTGTGAACTGTGTGCTCTATGTGCTACAAGAATAACATTTTGCAGGAGACTTGGAAGGGCAGTATGATGGCAACATGAATCATTTCATAAATATGATGTGCACTGCTATCTAATGGTTAGAAATTTCTAAAAAAATTGTTCAAATTACATTACTGGTATTCCTAATATACAGACAGATTATCTCTTTTAAACCTAGGTGGTTTGTTGAGCAAGAGTAGTAAAAGGATAAGAGTTTTTATAGCTGGTGATGTATGTGAAACATTCCAGTCAGCTTTGTTTTCCCTCCCAATAACCTGCATCCCTTAGAGCTGGACCACTGAAGGTCAGTTTTGACATGAGTGCGAAGTGAGACAAACTCAGTCTTTTGGATATATAGCAAAAACATTCACCCCTCTATAACTGTGCCTTTTTACTGAAGTGTGTGTACCTTGTGGCAATATGTGTGGAGAAGCTTGGACAAAACAATTTTATTTAAAGCAGATAGAGTTTTCTGACTACTAAATTCACTTTGGAATTAGCCTGATCTCACTGAACGTCTACTGAGAAATTGAAGTTCCTATATCTCCTTTTCTGGGGAATTCTGTATTGGAATTTCCCCATCACTGGCCTTTTATCATTCTCCCACTTCCTGGCTTTTGTAAACTTCAGTTCTTTCCTTTGCGCACCCTGGAGGGTGTGAAATTTTATAGTGTGACTGTGTTTTACTCAGATTTTTATTGCATGGATCTGAAAATAACCTGATGCAAGGGCACAACTCAGAATGTATAGTTGAGTGAAGACACTGCACCCAAATTGGTTTTGCAACAGATTCATGTACACTTGAGTATTTTGAGACACCTCCTCTGCCTTCAACCAATATTTTCTGATCCCATTGGCCAGTTTTGACAAAATTTGTCACTTCAGAATATTTAAATATTATTTAAATATTTATGAAAATAGATAGTTGTAAAGAGAAAAGAAATCCTATTAGTGTTCCCATGGAGAAAAATGCTAAGATCTCTTCTTAGCATACATAAGGGAATCCAACAAAATATTTGTTTTGAAATAAGGACGTATGAATATTACATTCCCTCCCTGTAAGGCATTAATATGTCTAAAGTTTCAAGGAAAGTTATCTTTGATTTTTCATGACATCAGTGGACTTCAAATGAATTTTTGGTCATTAGCTTCACAGAGCTACCAGCTGATTTTCTCACTGCCAAGTGATTTAGGCAACTCTGATAATTGAAGTTTTTACAAAAATAAGATTGTTTGAATCGCTGGCTTTCACACATCTTGACTAAATCGAGTTACTTCCAATTTTGCAAAGCATGATTTTTCATTTTTTCATCTTTGGACTTTTCTAAACTAAAAAGTTGCACTGATACAATTTGAACTGGCTTTACTATCTGTAAAGTTGCAGTATTTCTGCATAAGTTTGCTTATTTACAATATTATTTTACTCTAAAAAAGAAAAAAAATCAGAAGAATTCTATAAATCCTAGCTGGATTTAATCCTTATGCATCCCTTCCAATTTAACATATTCCATGATTCTATGATTTCTTTCCTAACCTCTATAAATCATCGTTGCTAGCTAACTTAATTGTTTTAGTCAAAAACTTCAGCCATAATTCATTGTTTTAACTACATCAACAAGATTTCACTACTGAGATAATGAATTTTTTTTCATTTTAAATATAATACATTTCATGATTACACTCTGTATGTGGTATGTCTCTTTGTTTCCCCGGAGGGAAGATACATCAAATTTATTAAATTCCTACAAGTTTCATGAAAACAGCTGTATAGTAAACAAATGCAGTTAGTGAGCAACAAACTGAGCCTGACTTATTGCGTATGTCAGATTATAATTTTTGCTCTCCCACTTATTGCACATACATGTAGCATACTCTCCCATACAAGCAGGGGGTTAATGATATATTTCCACTGTATTCAGTTGACTTGTCCACTTTTTACTCTCTCTTTTTCCACTTCCTCGTTTTACTCTATACTCTGCCTGCAGTTTATGATTAATAATTTCTTGACTTGATCTTTACATTTCAGTCTATACCTGGATGACAGTAGAAGCCACCCAACAGATGTACTTCCTGAGAACCTGTATGACTCATCAGCATCAGGTCTTTTTCCTCCCTGTGGGTGTGTATTGAACAAAACATTGTGCAAATTTACTTATTTGTAATTTGCTATTTTTATGATTTCTTTTTAGCTGTCAGTAGAAACGTAGGTTACATATGATAATTCCTAGCATGAGATTCCAGTGCTCTGAGGTAGGACAACCAGATTCCAGTTTGTTAACCCTTTATGTCCTTGACAGGTGATTCTTAAGTGTAATGAAATGCACATAAAGATAATAAATGTTTCTATGGATTATCTCAATTATATTTGTGTTTGGTTTTATTTGTCAATACAACAGCAATTCACTACATAGTACATACATTGTCTGAGTTCAAGAAGTGTTTGCACAATGCTCTCAGGTACATGGTGTGATTCTTTGGGTGTCCTGAGCAGGATCAGGAATTGCACTTGATGATCCTGATGGGTGCAGGTCCAACTCAGCATATTCTATGATTCCTCAGAGCAGCATACTTCGGCTTTTTTTTTTTTTTTCTGAGGCTATAGTGGGTTTTTTTACCAGTTTTTGAAAACATATTAATAATTTCTTAAAAATTTTTCATTAAATTATTTCTTACCTATTTTTTTCCATTGGTCAAACTTCTTTTGGCTTGCACCCTGCTTCCAAAAAGTACTCTCTGTGTGGGAATTGAAGAACATGGAACACGACTTCTTACCATCAGGGTTTGACAAAGTACTAGCAAAGTGGAACAGTCCTTCTCAATTAAAAGTATATCTCCAGTATTCCTAGGAAAAATTAATTATATATCCCATAGGGCTGCAAGAAAACCCATGATAATTTTCCTCTGATTCTGGGGATACGGCAATAGCTGCTGATGGTGATGGCGGCAGCCCTGCCTCCCCTGGAATGCCTGCATAGTGAATGAAGCTGACTGACTCTAGTCAGCCTCAATTACCATTTTCCTTTCCAGTGTATATCCCCTGAGACAACACCAGGCAGAAGTCAGAAGATAGCTTATTCCAGAGACTGTTCCCAATAGGCAGCATGGACAAGATTTCACTAAGCTGAACTCTTTCTACTCTGTGTCATCTTCCAATAATATGCTCCCACCAGGCTTTGCGACCTCTAAACACTCTTGTACCCTCACACCATACCATGGCACAGGTGATAGATGCATTCAGTTTTATTACATGAAACAGGAATGTTCTAATGAACACACTCCTCACATTGTTGCATTCAAAATAAACTGGAAAGATCAAACAAAAAATGCTTATCTGGAGTCAAGGGAGTCAAGGGTGGGGTCAGAATTGCCTTGAACCAAATACTATGACATGTGGACACAACCACTCAGTGTTGTCTGGCCTCAGTGTCAAAACCAGCCCCTAGGCCTTTCAGCACTATGGAATCCTTTTTTAGGAATATGAAGGCAGCTTCTTGGCTACCATCTTTCATCCTCCATCTCTTGCACTACCCAGTCTTATTGCTTTCAGGCAGAACCTTGGTTAACAAAACCTTCCAGATCAACTGTTCTTAGCCAACAGATATGATTGCGTTCTTCCCTTTGCGAGGCTGTGGTTGGTGATGAACAGACTAAATGGAGAGTTCTTCATTGTCATCATCATCATCACAATCGTCATCAATCTTCATAATAACAACATCAGGTTCAAGCATTACATTGAAGAAAAAGGTATTTAAAACAACAGACTGCCTAAACAAATATCAATCACAGTTGAACTTCATTGTTCAGTAAAGCCACCTGGCCTTCTTTATCAATCCCTTGAATAGTCTTTACATTTTTTTTCCATTTTGAGTTTCACTTTTGACTGAATTTCTGTTTCTAAACCTGCTTTTGGGTTTCTGTTTGTTTAGGGTGAAAAATAGCTCAATGAATTCAGAAGGCTGAACTAGCCTCTTCAGTGACTCATCTTCAAACTACCCTCAAGTGTTTGCTGTGGGATGCTATTCTGAGTCATTGTTTTGCCTTCCCACTTGCTTACCAATAGCTATCCTGATTTAACTCTTCATGAAAAATTACATTCTCCCTAAAGAAGAGAAGCCTGATGGGAAATGAGTCAGGCTAGAAAACTTTAGTTATAGACATACTTTTATTCAATTAAATCAACCTATGGTCACTAAATCCAAGTTTATTTTTTGCTTGCTCTTTTGCTCCTGGCTCTTTTTTAATGACCTCATTATTTAAAAAACCCCCACATTTGAAATAACATAGTCTCTTTTCAGTTCAGTGACTACAGTAGAAAAATATCTATGTTATCACATGTATTACTATAAACTGCAGAAAAGCCTAACATTGGTTTTGTATTATCAGAAGCTACAGTTTCTCATACGAAAATATTTTTTACAATATTGATAGCTCTGATAATGTTTTCTATTTCTTCTTATTTCCCAAAATATATCAAATCCTTACTCTTTGATACCATCTTAGAGCTATCTTTTATATATACATATATGTACAGTCTAAGAACACTGTCTATCCTTCAGTAAAGGTGATCTAGATAGGGAAGTTACTTCACTTAAACTTCAGTGTTGTTGATTTTTTTCTGGATAATTGAGTAAATCTTTTTAAGTGAGTTGCATGAAACAGAAAAGAAAATGAGTATTTCTCGCATTGTTATGAGTTGCTCTTTTGAGCAGATGCAGAGCTTTGAATAATCACACTGTGTACTGATTACACTTCTGTCTGCTAAGCTCTTTCCTTCATTTATTAAAGTCTTGCCTTGTCAGATAAACTGGCATCAAAGCATTCTCTTAAGAGAAATTAGAAGACTAAAGCCCTCAATTAAGCCATCATGTATTTTTTTTATTTACAATCAAATACATTTGCGACCAACTCTGAGGTCCTCAGCACAAGAAGAACATAGACCTGTCAGAGCGAGTCCAGAGGAGAGTCACCAAGATGATTAGACAGATGGAACTTCTCTCCGACAAGAAAAGGTTGAGAGAATTGAGATTGTTCAGCCTGGAGAAGAAAAGGCTCTGGGGTGACCTTATTGCCCCTTCCGGTAGCTGAAGGAGCCTACAAGAGAGCTGGAGAGGGCTTTTTACAAGGGCAAGTAGTGACAGGACAAGCGGTAATGGTCTTAAACTGAAGGAGGGTAGGTTTCAATTAAATTAGAAAGAAATCCTTCCCTGTGAGGGTGGTGAGACACTGAAGAGATTGCTCAGAAAAGCTGTGGATGTCCCAACCTTGGAAGTGTTTAAGGCCGTTGAGCAGGACTTGGAGCAACCTGGTCTCCTGGAAGGTGTCCCTGCCCGTGATGGGATTTTGGAACTAGACAATCTTTAAGGTTCCTTCCAACCCAAACCATTCTATGATTCAATGATCTCATTCTTCCAGAATCACTAGGATGCAGGAAAAGCAAATCTATTCCTTCAAAAGCATGCATGGTTTACTCAAAGGTATGGGGCTTCAAAGACAGAAATTTAGGTCTTCTCACCTTCCTTGATTAGAGAAATCTGTTTAGTCTAGTTCCCTTTGTTTCTGCAAGAGGCAGATTCAACTTCAATTAACACTGTCTCCTAAATCACAGGGCAGATGCTGATCTCTGTGCAAGTCCATGAGTTTCCATTATAAAGAGCAGAGCATTTAGTGCCTCTTTTAGTATTGTGTTTGAGCTTTGACAACCCAGAAGGCTATGGGATCAGGAGAAGAATATATCCACAAATGTGAGAGACTGGAATACTAATGGCTCAGACAATCAAGGTACAAACTGACAGTGTGCAAAGTAACCACCCAGGTGCTGAGGATATGCACACCTGACATCTCAGGCTACAAGTTGGGTGTTGAACAAGATAAAGAGAGAGGCCTGCCAGACCGTATGGGGAAGCACTGGGACAATTCACACATAGCCTGAAGGTATTAGTCTCTGCTGCTGATGCTCTCATACTTGTGGATACATTCTTCTACTGAGATAATTGGACAATAGTACCCCCTTTATCTTATCTCAAGTTCCCATCACAGTCCAAATTGGTGGCATATTCAGGGAGAGGTGGGTTTCAGTGAGCAGTTGCTTCTTTACACAGTTTGCTACAGTGCACAAAAGTCTTTCAGTGATTCTAACAATATTTAAGCCATAAACCATTTCAGTCTCTCACAGAATCCTTTAGGTGGTGCATGAAGGACAGCCCCAGGTGAGTGCTTCAGATACACAAGAATCTCAGAAGGCACTATACATACATAAGTATAACCCGATGTTTTACATTTCAGCAAATAAAAATTCAAACTTTTAATGCAAGCTTAAAAAATATACCTACAATTTTAGTGCTTCAAAAGAGTCCAGAAGATTTCAGGTTCACCTGTCTGTAAAGTCACACAGTTGTTAGGTGGTAATGGGCCTCTTAGAGATCTTGTGGAATTGATATGCTAACATGAGTCAGAAGATTAATGTGATCTTTTAGTCAAGGGAATGGACTTGGAATTGAGACATCTGGGTGCAGTTCAGGGGGCTTTTACATTGAGCTTAAATACATTTTCTGTCTGTCTGTGAGCAATTCTTTCATTTCCCTGCCCTTGTTTTTGTCTTGTGTGGTTTAAAACTATTAAAGACAGAGATTGTGAAAAGAGAAGTTTCCTGCTTTCCCAGAAAGAGGGAGGAGTGGTATCCATTACTCTGCAAAGGGGATGTCAAGCAGGAAAGACTACTTGAAAATAACCAGGTATTAAAAAAGACACTTGACATTGGTAAAGAAGGAGCGTGGGCATCAATAGAGGCCTCCCTGTTCAAAAATTCTAAACTTTGAAGTCAGTGAACTCAAAAGTAAAGAATTGATGGTTATAGAAACGTTATCTGAAATGGCTGTACTTTTTCTAAGTGACTGTGGTTTTTCATCCACTTTTTCTAGATTGAGCTACCAGAAGTTCATAAGATGCCAAATCTCAGCTGCAAGTTAACTCTTCAACTTTGGAAATGTAGCTCAGATTTTCTTATTTTCTAATAAACTTTAAGTTTCAGAGGACTTATATGCTACAGGTCTACATATAATATTGCTACAATAGGAAATGCCCATCCACCTTTGAACTTGCTAACAAATGTAATCATTATCAACAGTAGTGAAAGACGTTCAAATATTCCAATCATTAGAAAAAAGTTTGTTGCTCACTTTACATAACCAGAATGAAAAGGAAAAAGAAATATTTGGGGAACTGAATTAGTGATGGATTAGCATATTAATTTCCCATCCAAAAGTTATCAATTTTAGGTATTGCTCTCACTGAGAAGCAAAGAAGAGATAAGCCACTTAAAATCTTCTTGTTTAATCGCTGGCAGGCTAAGTTAGCTGATAAAAGGATCAACTACTGACTTAAAGTTGCACTGAGGTTATTGATGTAAACAACAGCTGAAGATGTAGCCTCAGGGTATCTTTTAACCTTAAATGTTTCTACCTGCTATGCCTGTTTGAGAGAATCATCTTACAAATGACATACTATAAAAATTACTAAGTGTGACTTTGAATCAATTTTTCCTCTTTTTTTGTCATGTCCTCCATTTTCTGAGGAGCAAATGTGAAAGTCTCTATTTTTTCAGAATCCAGGATTCATAGTAAATGATAACTAAGATGATATTTTATCTAGACTTAAAATAGAGGCTGTATCTGAAGTTGAGATCAATCAATAGTGTCATCAAGCAGAAAAAAAATAATTAAAGGACCTAACTTTTCAAATGTTCTTGATGTGTAAAAATAACATGGTATCATCATATTTTAAACACATTACTAACACAGAAAATAGATGTTTTCAAAAATAGGTCAAAGACAATCCACTCTGGCAACCTCCATTGACAACAAAATCTGGCATAACACAGGGTGCTCGATTCAGTCAGCTAAATTGAGGGGTCTAGTGCCCTCTGAGACTCTCTTGTGAGGGGTCTAGTGCCCTCTGAGCTCACCTGGGGCTCACTCACCACAATTAGTTTTAACCATCATAGGAAACATATATTGATAGTGAGCTTCATCTGTTTCCTATGATGGTTCTGAAGATTTGAGGAAAATCGTTAAAGTAACCCTAATGTTATATAAACCCACTATCTTTATTTATTTGGATTAATGAGCAAATAGTGCCTCGTTTGTCAGAGGTTCATCCTAAACAGGATCTAAACTGGCAGGTGAGCACAATTTGCTCAGGATATCAGTTACTGGATGAGATCCTAGCTGCACTCACTTCTGCTCTGTGTAGTGCTGTTGCCTTTCCCTGGAAAGCCAAAGCAAGGAACAGATCAGTGTGCACAAATATCAAGGGGAAGAAGATATTAGCATATGAAAAGGATTGTTAATAAAGAATGCTTCTCTCATCTCCAAGGTATGACTTTCAAAGACTCTCTGCCTTGTACTAACAGTGGTCCCAGGGTATTTGCTGAAATTTTCCTTCTGATTTCAATGAAAGTGAAATCTGCTCATTGCTATGTCCATGGGTATGTTGACTAGATTGCTCCCATTTTCAGACATCCTACATATTCTATGTTTCCACGCTTTGCATTGTGCTTAAGGCAGTTATTTCTTTTCCTCAGAATTTCCGTTAATATTTCAACTGTAACATTCCATTCCAAAGGCAGGGGAATTCTGGGTTTGTTACAAGAAGCTAGACTCTCTCCTGTGCCTGAAACATAATTAATGATATAAAATTTTACCCCTGCATAATTTTATATTTCATTTTGAATGTAATGTAGTTTATTATGGATTTTTTTCTTCATATTTTAGCTTATTTTAAGCAAGACAACTAAGCCACAAAAAAACAAGATTGTTATATGAACTCTCTGTTCTTCAGAGTGATTAATATTTTTCTTCCTCAAATATTTGTTGCTTACATAAGGCTATAAAGTACTGAGGACATCATGTAGGTGACCTGTCTCCTAGCACGAATTGGTATAGTACCATTAAAAACTATGCCTTGGAATATTCATACAGTGTTGTTGCCACATTACATTGGACAAGAAGCCTCCAAATATTTGCCTCATCCAACACTGTTTCTAAACTGAAGAACAATTAGCATCACACCAGCCAGTTCAGGACTCTAATGAATCTGACCACATTTATCTTCTTCCCTTTATGTTGTGTATATGAATTACAAAATGTATTATAATGTAAATATATTTAATTTTAGAAAATCTACTTTGGTTTCATATATGCAGTTTAGCTTGTGATTTATTGCACTTATTTATTCTTGGGGCCTCAATCGATATTTTATTACCTGAAACAGTGCTACAAGGCCATAAGCAATCTCATTCATGTTGGTATATTTCTGAATATTTCTTCAGTGAGACAACTGTTCTCAAAGTAGAAAACAGAGATTCCCTCCAGACAAGGAGCTATGCAGCATATTCGCTGACTTCAGAATCTCAGACTGAAGTGTACCAGTTCATTTAAAAATAGAAGGCACAACTCTGATTATCCTAAAGAAAAATATGCTCCTAAGCTGATAATAATCAAGTTGATGTTGAGCACGGATGATTTTGCAAACGATCTTCTGTTGATATTTTCCTAGAATGATAGAATTATTTGGGTTGGGAGGGACTTTAAAGATGACCTAGTTCCAACCCACCTGCTGTACTGAACGGCTGCAATATGGTCACCCTGGAGCCTTCTTCAGGCTGAACCCCAACTCTCTCAGCCTCTCTTTGTAGGAGAGGTGCTTCAGCCTTTTAATCATCTTCATAGCCTTCTCTGAACTTGCTCCAACAGGTCTACTTGTATTCGTTGATGTTTTTACTTCTTACAACAGTCAGTTCCTCTAAAACCATTCATTATTTTATGTTATGTCTCACTATATTATCTAAAAATCATATGTACTACAGCTATTCACACACTATGAAATTATTTCTTATATAGCTGCAGTCACTGGGTCTTTTGAGGGTAACGTGCTATGTGGCTTCATTCATTTCTCAAATTATGAATTCTGTTTTAAACTCTCAAAAAATCAGCATCACATATAAAAGTAATGCATACAAGTACATAGTGTGCTCCTTGTAACCATATCCTTTGAAAACGCGAAGTCGAGTTTATATTATCTCTATGAATAAGTGATAAGTGACAAAAAGTCAGTACTTAGCAGTAAACTTTCCTAAATCCTCTCATGGTTGGACTGAACAGACACTTGAGACAAGGTACATAAGCCCGTCTTTATTTTCTGAGCTCTCATTCACTCATACTAACTATGAATTTGGACATGGAAAGCAAGTAATAAATTACCTTCCTATACTGAAAATTATCATTCTTCTTTATAAAGAGTCAGCTTGGTGCTACTTTGAATTATTATGAAATGATGACCTGTTTATGGAATAGATGGTCACTGCTGACTCTATGAAATGACTTTCAGACAACACAGTCTGAGCCCTTCTGTATTTTAAAACTGAGAGAAGTATGGTAGTCTATAATTCTCTGTGCCTGACAGTGATCATTATGTTCAGAAAGGTTTTAATAATACAGCTAGCTACATCACTATTTTGCTTCAAGAGTGTTTTCTTTTACATAAGCTGTCCTTAGAGATTAGAGTATAAACTCTTGTTTAAAACACGAGATCATGGTGAAACTGCCAAGTAGAGAAGCTAAGCAGAAGGGATTTTTTACGTGCATTGAAACCTTTAAAAAACATATAAATGCTGTCAAATCTGAACTGCCAAAAGTTGCATGTGTAATGTGCAGAAAACAGGTTCGCATTTATCTTATTCTTCTCATGCCAAAACAGCAATATATTCCAAGAGATGATTATTATTTGAGATGGAATAACTAAATGCAATGCTTTTTAAAAGTGAAAAAAAAATTGGAAAGCATGCTAAGGATACACACAGATGATATTATTCATCTAAGAAACACTAGAAAATTTTTATAAAACAGTACAGTTCCAAAGTCTGACTTTTATTAAATAGTCATAATAATGATAGAAAATTCAGATGAGTACTGTATATTTAGGAGCATGGCAAAAACCTTGTTTTCCCATCTCTGAAACTAAATGAGATCTTTACCTCAGTGGAGGCCCAAAAGAAAACATTTTCTTTCTGTGAAAATATTGATGAAGGAAAAGCTTTCTGGAACCATATTTGCAGTACTCACCAAAGAATCAAGTAGTGACTGAAATCTCTGGTATTATGTAATAACACACTTTCTCCTGCTCCTGAAATCCATACTGAAATTGTGAAATTGGCTCAGGCTATGTTAACTAGACTTCCTACATCTCATAATACAGTTTCGATTGGTAGACACATACACTTTTTTTTCCCCAGAATCCTGTCTGCTGTAGTGCAAAAAAAAAGAGTACTCTTTGACAGGATAGCTTGCTGTTATTTTATTTGTTTCTTCTTCATTATTCTAGGTGCATGGATCCATCCATTATTTACTAAAGCACATAGAATTGTTTGTTCTATCATGAGCTTTTCTAAATGCTTGCCAGTGCATCCAGTGCATTCTTAAAAGATGCTAATGAAATTATCTACACAGTCCTTCTGTGAGGTAACTTCATTTCATACATGGGGAATTATCAAAAATAACTTAAGGCCAAAATTATCCAAAGTATCCATTCTTCACAGTGCTAATTTGAAACATATACAGATGAGTTTTACAGAATACTTAGTACTTTGATAGCATTTGTATGCCTTTTACCTCTCTAGAAGATGAGAGCAGAAATCTTTGTTCTTTTCTGCAAAACAGAGCTGAGTTCTTTGAGATAACCAAAACCACATTCTAACAGGTTTTTTTAAGTGAACTGTCTAGCCTCTTGCAAGGATTCAGTGGCAGAAGCAAGGACGTCCTCCACTCCTCTAGGGCGTCACTTTTTTATTTGGTCCCCCTGCTTTGTTCACTGGGCTTCTGACTGGACACAGCAGAGATACTAAGATCACTAACTCATTATTATTAATGCCCTGCTACTGCCCTTACTTCTATTTGTTCTTTGTAATTCATAAAATCAGAATCTTGTGCAGAGGGGTGATGACACTTATGATCACATAATTGTGTATAGTATAACTACTTCTCTAGTAATTTCTTTGACACACATTCTGTGCGCATGTAGTACTCCTGGGAGGAAAACATTTCTGGAGTTGTCTCTATTCTCAGATTCTCCTTTTTACCTTCACTTTCAATCCAACACTTCTGGAGTGGTGGAGGAGACACCATGCTCCCGTGAACACTATTTTATTCCACTCTATGGACATACAGGAAGCCATCTCCCTTTCAGTCCTTTACCTTCCCGACCTCATCTCTCTTACATCTCTCCAAGCTCCATTTCCCCATGTTACTTCTTCTTAGCTCTCCTTCTGCTCTTCCTCCCGATTTCCAAACTATCCCAATACTTTTTCCTACTGCCTGTTCTTCAAAATCCTTCTTCCATTGCCTAGCTATCCAACTCTTCTGCCTTTTCACTGACTGACTAAGACCTTGGTATTCTGCATACCCTTCCCTCCTGAGAATGCCATCTCTCATCTTAACAGCCCCCTGATCCATGGCACTCCATATCACTTCTCTGACAAATCATGTTGATAATTCCCAGGAAGGCACACTGCAACCTAGTCCAATCTTGACCATTTTCATACACTTTCTTTACTCCACCTGTGACCATGTCCTCCTCATCCACCTGGATCACCATTCCTCACGCTCTGCATTTGCAAGTGCCAGTTTAGCTAGTCCAGCCTTCCAGAAAGAAATGCTCACAGTATATCTCCTGGAGGAAGAAGAAAGAGGAGACAGTGGAGGAGGTGCCGTCAGGCACTTAGCAAAAGGGAAGGGCACCAAGTGCTGTATCCTCAGGGCAACTTGACCTTACACATGTTCATAGCAACTGTCTCTTTTCTTTCGGCTTGGTGACTCACAGGACTGTCATATGAGGCTGACTGTCATATGACTGACATGAGGTTTCAGCTCTCAACAGCTCCTCCCGCTCACCTGGAGCAAAAAAATACACGCAGGTTTCCAACAGTGATCAGAAGTGGCCTCTCTGAAGTCAAGCAGCCCTGCTTTCCTGCAAACTTTCTGTAATTGAATGCTTCTTGCGTTCCCCCTGTTGCTACCAATTACTGTGTCAACAGCCTTGATGTATTCTATATTCCCGGTCTAAGCTAGTACACAGTAATGAGCTGAGAGTGGATGGATCACAGCAGGCAGAGTAGGGCATTAATTGCTATTTGCATACTGTAATTTGTTAAAGGTTTATCAGTTGGCCAAGTTTGGGAGAACATTAACAAAAATTAAAAAAATGTGGTTACTCTATTATACTTAATGAAATAAGAAAGCATTATGTCTTTCAAAACAAACAACACATCTCTTCTTTAAAGGTGTTATTAATATAAAGAATCAAAATATTTTCCTTAATATCTTCCTGGGAAAAGACTGAAGTACTTTAATGATATTTCCTCAGCAATTTCTCTCTTTAATAGGCATAGCATGGAAAATTCCAATTTACACAGTACATTAGGTCTGACAAGATTAAAAGTAATTACAGATTGAGTTTTTTAATGGAAACTAGTAGGCATCCTTAAGTACAGGCTTTACTACTTACACCACCTGTAACAAACAATTTTATTATATAAGCATAAAAACCAAATCTGTTGCTCATTTGTACCACTAGAACACTTTGGACTTTTATATTTTTCTAATACATAATAAACACAGAAGATTTTATGTAAACCTCTTTAAAACCTCTTTAAAATAATATTTTTAACTTTAACATTAGAAACTTTTTTTAATTATAAAGTATGTGTTCTTTAACAATAAATGGGAAAAAGCAAGAGAAACAAGTTCTCTTGATCTATTTGCATTCTTTTTAAATAAGATATATTTCATCGAACTCCTGCAAACAGAAACAACTTGTCAATAAACACTAATGGAGCTGTTTCCTACTAATAATAGTGCAGCTGTTAGCTACACAATGCTCAAAGATACACTATTCAGTTATTACAGGATACAGAACCACCTCTTGTACCAGTATATCAGTACCAAAAGATGTTGACTGCTACAAGGACAAGGTGATTTACTTAAACAAATTAAAAAAACCCTTAAACTAATTAGCTGATTTACTTAAACAAACATGAAATGATAACGTAAAAGGTTGCAATATTTTCTCAAACCACAAATTCAGATGCTAGCAGGAGTGACTGGGCATATCTTCTGCTGAGTTGCTTTGAAGACTTGAAAGGCTGGAAAGCATCTTTCTAAGCTCTGTGGCCAAAATTCATTTCAATCGTTTCAAACTTCCTAAAATTGCTTCCAAAAGATCAGCCTAGAGTCATCTCTTTACTGACAGGTCTTTATCAGCTCATGGCTCTCACCTCATAATCACCCCTTATAAACTGTTGATTTACACTGTACTTCTATTTCTGTTTTCATTTGCACTAAAATATGTGAGTATAAAATTCTGTTAGCCAGCCTCGGTAATGCTTTACACCCATTTTGCAATGATAGTATAAACGAATGCAGGAGATACAGGCATGCAGAGAATCCTAGTCCTCTTTTATTCTTTTGAAAAATTCAAATTCATAGAATTCAATACAATAAGGAAACAATACTAAAAGAATATGAGAAAACAAATAATAATGTAATTATTCAATCTGCACTAGTACAACTTTGTTAAAGACAAGAATATGATGTTAGTTTATACGCATTCAAAACATAGACAAATATTTATTTTACTTGCACTGAAATGTTGCAGTTTCCCATTTAATTCTCTCCAGTGAAGGAGAGCGAAGATACAGAAAATGCTTTAGACTGAAAAATGGTTATCTACTCAAATGCCTCACTTCAATAAAATATTTATGTGCCAGAAGCAAATATAGTTGAACTGTGCTCTTTTACATTCTTCTGTCTGCGTTTTTTCACTCTAGAGGCAACAGTAAACTGTAGGACAAATAATTATGTTATGTTTTGAATTCTTTTGGATAGATAAATGAATGGATAGCTATAAACACAACTACAGAACGGTTTGGGTTGGAAGAAATCTTAAAGATCATCTAGTTCTAAACCTCCAACACAGTCAGGAATAGCTTCCACTAGACCAGGTTACTCAAAGCTCTATCCAGCCTGGCTTTGAACACTTCCAGGGATGGGGCATCCACAGCTTCTCTGGGCAACCTGTTCCAGTGCCTCTCCACCCTTATTGTAAAAAATACCTTCCTTATATTCAATATAAATCTACCCTCTTTTAGTTTATAACCATTGTCCCTTGTCCTGTCATTGCATACCCTAGTAAAAAGTCCCTCTCCAGCTTCCATATAAGCCCACTGGTTTAATTTTTACTGAGAAGTGCTTACAAAGCATCAAGGCCTTTTCTGCCCCTCACACTGCCCCACCAGTGAGGAGACTTGGGGGGGCACAAGTTGCTGGGAGGGGACACAGCCAGGACAGCTGATCCCAACTGACCAGTGGTCCATACCATATAGTGTCATGCTCAGCATATAAAGCTGGGAGAAGAAGAAAGAAGGGAGGACATTTGGAGTGATGGCATTTGTTTT
The DNA here is from genome assembly GCF_009829145.1 of Chiroxiphia lanceolata. Classification (NCBI taxonomy): domain Eukaryota; kingdom Metazoa; phylum Chordata; class Aves; order Passeriformes; family Pipridae; genus Chiroxiphia; species Chiroxiphia lanceolata. The sequence goes on from NC_045641.1 coordinate 41,089,468, forward strand.
CCCAAGTAACCATTATATGTGATGGAACCCTGCTCTCCTGGAGATAGTTGAACACCTGCCCAAAGGAAGCAGTGACTGAATACTACTCTGTGGCTACTTGTGAGGTAAATCGAACTCTATAGTCATGACTGCATTTCGAGTAACTAAAGGGTATAGAAGTTTTATCTGTTTATATTTGTAATAAATGCAGCAGGCATACACTCATATATAATCTCATAGTCCACTCAGTCCTTCTTACATAGTACTCATTCAGATCAGCACCTATCACAGTATGTGGAGACTTAGATTTAATTTTTGCTTTCATGCGGAATTAATATTTTCTGTTATTGTGATGAATATTGCTTTTTAATTGAAAGTTTCATTCTCTCCGGCCTTTCATGTTTCACATTTCATAGATACCACTTGTGAGTGAACTTACTAAATCAAGAAGACAGCCTGGAAGGAAAATATTCAAGGCAGTTTTTCGTTTCAGTGAACTGTGAATTTCATTGCCGTGTTCATGTGGACATGTGTTTTGTTGGGGTTTTTTTGTTATTGTTTTTATTAAGGAACTACAAGAGGAACATTAATTATTGTCTTCAGCTACAAAATATGTTATTGCAAACATAATGAAAATACTTTAAAACACTGTACTTCAGTAAAATTACCCTTTTGTAGTTTAAGGAATGCTACAATTTCTGTTAAAATTTTCATGAATTTAAAGAAATATGAAGCAATTAAACTGATTGAATCCTATGGTAAGATCCTGTGGTAAGAGTAGGGCATGAAACAAAGTGACAGTATTGGCTCAGGACCTAAAATTTTATTCAGTCTCTATCTTGTCTTCAGCTCTAGTCTGTAATGTAAGCTTGGAGAAAGGAAAAAAAAGAAAAAAAAAGAAAAAAAAGAAACACTTGTGGAGATTTCTCCTTTGAGGAGCTCTCTGGTCCAAAGAAAGGTTCTAGAAAAGGGCCAAAGGAATTATTAGATTCACAGTTAATGTATTCACATCATGTCATGTGCTGCATCCAGACACGAGATTGCACTCATCTCTGCACATTTAAAGCTGAAAACACCTCAAAATATACAAAGGTTAAAACATGCCATCCATCAATTTGACACTGGGCACAACAACACAAAACAAAAACAGAAATGAAAACTGTGAGGTGATGCTGCCAAAACCAGAAGAGCACACCTACCTGCCAGGCTAACTCTTGGTATTAGCTACATCTACATAAACAGAATTGGCTATTGGTGTAGGTACAGACACTCTTCCAACATTCCAACTCCCATCCTGGGAGGAAGTGTTGGTGCCACCTGCTTCATCTACTTTACTGCACCAGAAGATGCAGGCTGCCAGACTGAGATGGTGTGCTCATGAGGCTTGTGCATGGCTTTCTCATTGGGGCAAAACAAGAAATGAGGATTCCCCATAGACATGGAAGGCAGAGGAGGCAGTCAGGAATCTAACCAGCTGGTTCCCCTGGGTTGGTCGTTACAGCCTAGACACAGCCATCCCCCACACTGGCAGTCACGTCCAGCTGGAAAAAGCCTGAGAATGAGAAAGGAAGGCTGGAGAAAAGGATAAGCAGGGACTGATATTGGTAGAAACTGAAGTCTCTGTTTTCAGGGTCAGATAATCCAACTATCTGTATGATAGAGCTCGACCTACATTTGGCACAGCAGTTCATTAAGCCATCCTTGCTAATGTCACAGACTTCACTCTCTGAAGTGATGTTGCCACGACCACTTCCCTTGATAATTTATTCCACGGTCCAGTTGCTTCTGCTGTTTTTCAAAATGGAACTGTAAATTAAAGAGTGTTAATACACAAAGACTTGTGCATGCTTATTCTGGATGGGAAAATTCTAACTGGGGCTGTGGGGCTTTTCTATTTGAGTCACAGTAAAGATTCTTACAGTGAAACATGAATTAATTTTTGATAGCTAAGAAAATTTTAGTGGATTCATTTCTGTATGATAGATATAATTATGCATTTTCTTTCTTTGTAAATGGCTGACAAGTACATTTATTGTTATTAGGAAGAGCTCTCAATTGGTTTACTGATAATTATTTTTTATTTTAAAACAAGAGAATTAGGAGACATATCTTTGATTTAATAACTGTATCTGCCTCATTTTAGACACCTCTGGGGACAGCTACTTCCATAATCTTACAGTTCAATTATATATATATTTAAATAGCTTACAAATAATGAAAATCAGCTGAAGAATTATTCTATATTGAGCTATGCAATGATGCAGAAATGTGTTTATGTCTGTATATGTGCATGTGAGCACATGCATGCACACGGTTGCAATTTTTACTTCATTACCATCTGTTCTCTTCACACGCCAGGATTAATCTGGTTGCAAGTAAATAAACATATAAACTTCATGTTTAAATTTTGTCCTAGTTCACTAGAAACCTAGAATTGACTGCTACTACTGTGTTCAGACAGATAGACCTTGAAAGACATAATGGGGAAAAAACACAAAAGCTAGAGTCTTTCAGAGTTTTGGTGAGGCTGGAAAGAAGAATGACCCTCCTGAGAGACTGAGTGCAGCAATTTGCTCTCAGGAACAGCAGAGATATATGATCTGCTTTCACGAAACAATAGCAATTTTTGGGCCTCTGACTTCCATTTTAGATGTGTTCCAAAACTTTTTCTACTTTCTGGAGTAATTTTTTCTTGGTTGATTTCTTGCTGTTTTTCTTTGGTGCTAGTCTGGGCTCTCAGTGTAAAGATTTTCTTCCCTTCCCATTGCTTTTGTCCTCATATATTTTATGCAATGGTGATATCTCCTTTCAACCTGAATCTGTTAAAGCAAAGAACTTAAGCTTTTTTTATTCTCCATATAGAAAACATTTCATACTTCTTATCAGCTTAGCAATGCTTTTGTATTCTTATGCAATTCTAACATCTTTCTTGAACAGAATTATACATAGAATTCAAATTTTGGGAGGGTATTGTTACTTTTATGGCCTGAAATCATCTTGTAATCAGATAGTATTTCTTTGTTGTCTTTCTGATTAGATCCAGTTGAGCTCCTGACATAAAAAACCAAATTATAGTTTATATTTTCCAGAAATAGAAACTTGCATTTTGTCTTGCTCAGTTTCAGCTGAGAAGCAATTCTGCTCATAAAGTATTGAATACTTTGACTCGCCTTGAGGTTTACAGTTAAGCAAGACCGTATACACCTGAAAGGATTTAGGAACCAATATATTCATCCTAGAGGGGTTGTAAATATTGCATGAGTTTTAATTGCTTGCCTTATTTAGTTTTCAATTTTGATTTATGATGAATTTATGATGCTGAAAATATCCACCGTTGTCTGTTACCTGACAACAGCTGCAAAATGAGCAATCTGTCTGTTAACAATCTCTCTCAGTCCATTTACTGTTCTTGTTCCAAATATATTCCTGTGCAAGCAGCCCTAGGTAATAAATAGTACTTATGTTTCATATATGCAACTGAAAGAAATTACACAAACATCTTGGAAGAGATACAATATGCAGTGCTATTCCAACAAAATGTATTATTGACACTCCTCCTGTTCTCTAATGCAAACAATTTAATCTTGGTACAATTAAGGTTCAAAGGGTGAACCTAAGATTTAACCATGATAAGCAAGGAGAAAGAGCTGTGTTGCAGTTAATTATGTACTTCTCAACAGCAATGATCACAGATGCACAATGCATGGGGAAAAATAGAAAGTTTCAAGTTACAAGTTTCTGCGGAGTCTCAAATAGGAGTTCTGTCCCAAAGGAGAAATCAGAAGGAAAGTTGTTTTTATTTTTATATACTTGATACTCCAATACAAATGTTAATAGAAATTCTTACACTGAAATATTCCTTTCCAGATTTTGCATTTTGCTACTGCGATGATGGTTTTTTGTTTTATAATTGTCATATTATTTCCTCATCACAACTGGGAAAAAACCCCCTGTGTTATGCCATATAATTTATTGTCCCCATTGTTACTAATGATAAGAGTTTTCTATTTATTTTAATAGAATGGAAAAGAGATAGTCTTAGTTCAAATTGAAAGGGCAGATAGAAAAGAAAGAACACTGCCTCTGTTACAGAAATGGGGTCCATGACTTGCATAAGATTCTGTGACATCAATGGAAAGTCTCCATCGTAATCTTCATTAAGGTCAAAGCTTAACTGTGGTGGCAGCTATTTGGGGGAAATTTGTATATTGTTAAATGTATTCCCATGTAAAAACCTAACCATTTTTTCTTCATACCTGAGTGATAAATTTGATGTGATGTAGTTTTTCTAAGGAAATTAATAAGCACTACGCAGACCGAATGCTGAAGTGTCCTTATTAAAATTATTCAGAAATTCCCTCATCTTGCACAACAATAGACAGTTCTTTCTATCTGAAAGGAATGTTTACAACTTTAAGGCTTTTCATCTTTCCACTCTGCCAGATTTTCTATTAGGGCACATCATCTGCAATTCTCCTAGGAGCCACTACTTGTCAATGTGAAAAAAACCAAAAGAATGCTATCGCACCAATCTAATGAAGGAACACAAATAATTTACACAAATGGTCAACCCAGAAAAGCTCAAATTTCAGGTGTTTCCAGGGAAGTAGCCTAGAGATTGCAGGAATAATCATTTCTTTTTCTGCCCCAATTTCCCCATATTATCATAACCTCGAATAAACCCCAGACACTAAAGAAAATTTTATATACATCTGAGAAAATATTTGTAGTCACACCTAAATAGGTTAAGAGAGGTACACTGGTGTTTTTCATTCACTACACCAGTGAGGTCTTGGAAAAGTTGCATTGTTCCTAACATGTTCCTTGAATAAACATTTTCTACTGTTTATGAAGTTAGATTTCCTGATTTCTGAGCTACCTGTGGCCTTAATCTTGCTTGTACTCCAAGAAGTCACCTGCTTGTCTCCTTTTGTTTATATTTATGCAAAGCAATACTTCCACTCTGCTGCTGTCTGGTAGCCACCAGCTCCGTGAAGAGCCTCATAGGTGCACCCAAAACTTCTGTTTATCCTATGTATACAGAGTTTGTTGACCACCAAGTTTTCAGTATACAATACAGCAAAGTTTCAATATTTTTTTTTGATCCTCCCATTTCTACTGCACATCATTGCACATTCAGTTTCTACATGTTAATTCTAAACTGAAGCCACCAAACTCAAGATATTTCTGATGAACTCAGAGGAGGTCTTATCCTAATGACATACAACAGTACATTTTTTACTTGTTTTACAGAAACTCTTGAAAAGACATTGAATTTTTAGGGACAGAAAATTTAGTGTATAAAGACCTTAGTAAAAAATCAAAAGAGATACAAAGAGTCATGTGTTGTGGCATTTTCCAACACTGGAGCACTGGGTTGGGGAAGTTGCACATTACTCATCAGCTGTCTGTTTTGAAGCACAGCCCCGCTGTTCAGGTGGACCTTGCAACTCCTGGAGCACTTTTGTTGATTAGAGGCTCATGGCAATTTGCATTCAGACCTTGCCAGGAAATTTCAGGTTGAAAATGGTTCTACTTCAGTGTTGATTCTGCAAAGTGCAGCAGACATAAATTAGAGAATATTAACAGCAATAGTATATTTATTGAATATTGTCTCCAAGATTATACATTTTGATATTCTTTAATTAGACAATATGTATTATGATTTCAACTGGAGTTCTGCTTTAGGTTATTGTATTGAATGATAGCCCAACATATCTGTTTCGACTGACTGATAGCCCCCACTTGTAGCAATCAATCTAGCAACAGTAGTTCAGTTCTAATATTTCTGTGCTGCAATCAGCAATTTTATTTATTAGAAGTAAAGTAATACCAACTGATACTATTAGACCTAATAATTATTTAAAGGTTGAGTATACAAATCAGCAGGAAAACATTGCATCTTGAAATAACTCATATTGGTTAATTCCCCATAGAATCTTACAGACACTCTAGTCCATAGTCAGAATTAATTGTATGATTCACGGAGTGCTCAGTTCCAAGAAAACATTACATCTTCTATGTGTCCAAGTGGCTTTACACTTTAAATAGCTCACAACACTTTAAACATCCAGTACATATTCTCTAGGATAAGAGCTTTCTTCTTGGTTTGGAGTGCTATAATTTCCAGTTACTTGTTGCCCCCAGTATTTATCAGAGGGCAAAAAATGTCGCATTGATTAATGCTCGTGTGTCCCTCATTCTCTCAGATTTTTCATTTTTTGAATAAATATTCCATAAATATTTTCTGCTGATTTTAGTGGAAAAGACATTATTTTGTTATGTTTTACTATGTCTACCATTTGAACTAATGGGTGCTTTTAAACTACAAATGCCAGAATCTAAAAGTATCTAAGCGGAAATTTAAGACTGTCAGGTGCAAGTAAATATTTCCTAAAATTTAGTCTGAAAGATTGAGAAAGGCCATAAAATGAAACAAAAGCAATGGTCCTCAATGAGAAAGCAGCAGATATAACCATAAATATGTCTTTTTAGATATTTAGGAATAATGGTGAATGGAGATTAATGTAAAGCAAGTGCCATGATAAGAGTTATTCCTATTTTCTCTTTGTATATAAATGACAAGGTCTATAAATTCCAAAAACATGGAGCACTGTATTAGACTCAAAGCATGGCAGCTTCCAGAATACTATAAAGACACATAACTAAAAAAATTCTCATTATTAATAAATAAACTTTAAGTACTGACAACTGCAAAGGGATTAGTATTTGCAAAGACTATTGCAATATCTTGGGGACTGAGCCTGTAAATAACAAAGCTCTCCATCTTTATCAAGTATTTTAGTTTTGCACATGCACTAGAGTTTATTTAAAATTGTCTTGAAGTAGTGCCAACATGTAAGGAAAAGAAAAAAATGTACATAACACAGAACAAATGTATAAAACACAAAAATGATTTTGCAGCCTTATGATTTACTGAACATCATTTGAATGTTATAATGATGACACACAAATGCAACAAAAAAGAACTCTTATTTTTCAAGTTGAGAAGATATTGTATCCTGCATTTTACAAAATTTCAATATTCAGTGTATGAAGAGAGAGAGGTGGAAAGAGGACTGAAAGAGTTTGCATGCCACTGACAGCCCCATGCATTGAAAAACCAATTGAAAATCAATTGAAAATAATAATATAAAAATATTATAAAGAGTTTAACTGATATTTAACACACAGTTATGAGTGAGTGAATACTGCTGTTCTGGTGCTCCTACTGGGCTGAATGCAGATCAGAGAAGGACCATACTGTGCCTACCCTCAGCTTGCTATTATTTCTTCAACAAAACCTTCATTCCCTACTGCTGCTAAATACTTACTTCTGAACAAACATAAAACAAGGAAAGGAAAGCCCATTCTTCCCGTGAAATTTAAGGCAAAACCCACTAATGATTATTTAGCTGTCTCAGGCCTGAGATGCATGCATTGCACATATTATGTAGCCATTTTTCTGAACAAAGCAAAACTGGAAAATTTCTTGGTTTATATCCCTTCCCACCTTTGACAGTGATGACTTGAACAAGTCAGTTTTGTACATCCATTTTCCTGTTTATAAAATGGAGATAATGAGGCCTCATTTGTGAAGGATTGAGAGTTATCATTGAAAACTCTAAAACTGTCTTATTATTAACTATGTAAGTGGTCATAGGATGTTCCAGAGGGCAATAAATCCCTTTACAGTGCACCTATTGTTAAGCAATGTTGGTGAACAGAAAAAAAAGATATTTCATGATTCAAAGGAGGTGTGAGCCAATTCTTGGAAGCTCAGTCTTCTCTCTCACCTGCAAATGGACTCAGTCTGCCTGTATGAAAGCATTCCACTGCTTTCTTTACATTTCTGTCATACCTGCCATGGCAGATGAGAGGATGTTCAAGGCATTTCCCTCACCCAGGCAAAACTTCTTCTTACCTACACCACCGCCCCTCCCAGTAATACAAAGCTGCGGCTGTTCTATGTGGCTGCATACCTCTGCCAGGCAGATTTGCTGCTCAGATGGACCAATGAGTTGCATTTGACTTATCAACTTCAATTGCTAATTGCTAGTGACTTTAATGAGAGCACAAACATAGGTAATCCTTATCTAATCAACACTGGCTGGACCAGCAGAAGAGAAGATTTAGCTTCTGGTCGTGAAATTATGTCTTCTCTTAAATTTTGGAAGGATTGCCAGTAGCATGCAAACTCTTTCTGTCCTCTTTCCATCTCTCTCTTTTCATATACTGAATATTGAAATTTTGTAAAATGCAGGATACATTATCTATTTGAAATATTTTTTATAGCAGAAGAGTAGCCTATTAAAAAGAAGTTTTTCTTTCATTGTGAGGAAAAATGAAAAGTAATAAGCTATAGGAAATAAGAGGCAAATTCACAAGTATAACAATATATCAATTAAAATAATATTTTTCCTTATTTAAAAGTTTTTATAGAAATTATTTTTTTTACCTTAATGAAAACTATCACTATTATTACTAATGCAACACTTTTCAAGACCTGCAGCTAACAACTGCTATATTTTCTAAGTAATGTATATACCTATGCCAGAACTTGGAGAAAGTGCTATGTAGTGACCTTGTAGGAGTTGCTTTCATATTTATATTCCCTGATTTCTAACAATTACCAGTGTAGGATCTTACTGTTGCATCAATACTGGCTTTGTTCAGGCTCCTTGCAGCTCAACATTTCTATAAATCCACTATCCTGTAATCAGACTTCTGGATCAGTGAGAGCCATTGTTTTCCAAGTATCTATTCTTGAAATGATTTCAGAAAGCACTATTGGAGCACTTTCTGTGCCACAGTGCATTACAACCTTGACTTCCTCATCTTTATTTCATAAGAAGACAGAGACACTGAAAAAACCCTTTATTTCTGATTATCAAAAGTCAGAAACATTTGAAACATATCTGAGAGAAAAGTGTTTATAATTTACTCCATATTCTTTCAAGATGTTTTTGCAATATGCTATTTAACTGTTACAGCAAGTATAAGACTAGTTTTGACTATCTGTTGCAAGATGTAATGAGGAAAGGAAAGGAACTTCAGTGTTTCCTGTTGAAGTTTCTGTCACTGCTAAAAAAAAGAAAGCCATAGAGTTGTCCACTTGTGGGTTCTGGGATCATCAAAGTTTATTTAAGTGATAAAAAATTAAACTAAATATATCTCTACACCTAGATTAGTAGGCAAGGCAGCACAATGGGAGAGGAAGTGTAAATAGAAGTGACTGAAACTGTGCCTATTCTCTCTCCCTCCATATGATAGTGCAGGTCTTATTTCAGTTTAAATTCAATCTCAATTGAGTAATTCAACCCATTCTTTGGGCTGAGTGTTTCAGCTACTCATGTGGTTGGACTCTTTTTGTAAGGAAAAATCTTAAGTACATGGCGTAAGCTCTTGTGGTGGTAGAACGTCCACATTGGTTCAGAGCGTAATGCCCTCATTAGCACTGAAGCACTTAGAGAGCAGAACTTCTGATTTAGTTTCCTTTGAAAAAAAATATGTTTCACAAACACCAAATCTGCTCCCAGCAGTGAAGCAGCACATGGTAAATGGAGACAAGCAGGGAATTAACTTCAAAACTGTACTTTTACTCTGAACAAAATAAGTGAAGTAATCAGAGCCACTAGTGCTCTCCAGGCCAGTTTGTTAGAGTAAAAAGTTCATTTGCTACAGCACTTCTGCTGTCACACACAAGTGCAAAGACCACTGCAATATCCTACCTACACAGCTCAAATATCATCTTTCCTTCAATCTCTACTGCTTCTAAAACCTTATTGAATTACACATATTTTACTGAATGTTGTGAATAGTAAAATAAAGGTATCAGTTGTGTTTAGATCACTAGTGTCTGTTATTTACATCCATTTAAGGATTGTTAGCATCCAGTTGCACTTTATAATATGCACAGTTGCAACTAAAAAAAAATATAAACAAATATATTACCATGAAGATTGAAAATGAAGATATCACATGCCTTTTAGAGATGGGACTTCAAGAGTGGCAGAGTACAAAAATTATATAAAGCACATGAGTGTGCTTTATAGGACTGTATTAGTGTTCTTTTCCCTTACTCCAGCATAAATCAGTCTCATGAGCTCAACATTTTAAACTAGATAGAAATTAGAAGAATATCTCTGCTTCCATGTGCTAAGGTTTTCAGGGAATTCAGAGAGACCTCTGGATGAGCCCACACACAAGGACATAAGTGTCTAGCTCTGTTTTAAGTGCCTACCAGTATCTGAGACATCTGCTCCTATTTCCTCTACAAGTGAAAGCTAAAGACTGGACAGGATACTCTTCAGTGTTGAAAATGTCACTACATCCTGTGTTTAGTTCTTGGACTTTATTAAATTCTCATCCATTATAAAAGAAATACTATTCTTAAGCTTCTTGCATAACCTTCTGTGTAATTTGGCTGATGGAAGTGAGAAACAGAAGCCTTCAAGAAGGATCAGCAAACAGGCTTCCACCGCGGGTTCAGGAGCCACAATTTGGGACTCTTTTTTCCCACAGTGTTCTGGGTGAAAAAAATACATTCTGTTATAACGAATGTTTTTATTTGTTAGTACATAGTTTCTCATTCCTCGTTATTGAGGGCACATCCACTGTCTTTCTTGACTATACTAACTTTCACCATTGTGCCAGAAAGTTAGATTTCTTAAGGGAAAAATGTTTGTCCTTGCAGATGGTTGGTAGAAATGCCTTCAAATACCCAAGGAATCAGGAGTGAATGATTTGAAGAATATGTTTTATGGGGTATGCAATAGATAAGTTTGTCCCTAGGCAGTGATTGGGAATTTCTGGAAGTAAATACTTTTCGGCTGTGAAACAGTTTAATCAGGCTTCCTACACATGAACTGACCTCACCTTTGAAGGCGTAGTATATCACAATGTTTATCAGTGAAATTTTAGCAGGAAGCCATGAGAAAATATTCATCCATTCTTTGTAAAGTATTTCATTTGAATACCTGAATCATGGTGAGGCTGTCAGATGCTGTCTCCTGACTGACTGGTAGGTAACATGTCTTTTTGTAGCCAGGCAAAATAGAAATTTTCTACATTTTCAACTTTTCAGGTACCCTGGGGAATAGCAGAGCTTGTAGAAATTGTGCCGCAATGAGATTTATTGCCACCCAGCACCAACTTACTCAATATAAGTGGGAATAATTGTTCTACAAAGTATATGAACATTACATAAAAGATTACCTATTCTAAATGAACTTTGTGGTGTTTAAGTGCTAGATCAAGCAGCCAAATTTTAAGAAGCACATAATTTTTGTTCCTGTCAATATAACATTAATTTGGATCTTGTGTGATTATGAAAACCAGATTTCAACTGCAAACTCTCATCCTATTCTTTTGTCACAATGTCTCTAGTTCCTTCACTGAACGCATAGTTACTCAGTATTACTTCTCATAAACATCAATTAGGTCTTGGCAAAATGACCTTTTTACTAAAATATTCTTTATGGTTTGAACGGAAAACGCAACTACTTGTTTTTTAAGAGTTTCTGTTTCCACAATATATGGGAAATGTTAGGGCATATATTTTAATATCCCCTCTATAAAAAATGTGAAATTATTATACCTACTTTCACATCTGGAACTGAAGTACATGGATAATGCCCAAATTTCCAAAAAATAATTGACTGTGAATGCTAATTACAGAAACCCAAGGCATTTATCTTTCTTTTTTTTCCCAGAGGATTTGGCAGCATTTGATAACTTTCTTAGGCTCCAAATACATCTCCTGGTAATTGCATTTGATCGTGAGTGTATCTGCAAAACAGACTGGGAGTACCTGCTGTATAGAAAATGAGGAAGATGGGAATTACTCTTATCAATTCTCTTGTTGCTTGCAACTGCAGTAATGTTCGCTTTGCCTGTGGAGAGACTTACTTCTATTCCCCCCACATACACGCCTTTTTCACCTTTCTTTTCTTCTGTCCTGAGTTCAGCATCTTTCTCATTTACTTACACGGAAGAAGATGTGGTTTTTCTTGCATACTGCCTTACCTGTGAGGGGAGATCAGACTCTCTCTTCTGGTGTCTTGTAGCATAATGCCTCCCAGAGCAGAGAAGAAAAAATTCAGGAAAGCTCGAACTGTGTCTACCCTTCGAGGAAGTCTGCAGTTAGGAGAAGTGGGACCTTTAGACAGTTCAACTGTGAGAAATTCTGAGATATCTTTTTGTAACTCAGGAATCAACCACATCTGGGATTTCTTGAAGAAGGAAAGTAAAAGCATTTTCTTGACACTGGGATGAATTCTTTGACAAATTTTGAGTTACTTGCAAGAGTGAAGAACTAGCATTCTACAAACAATATGACACCAATATTTTTAAGAAAAACAAATCTTTTTTTCTTTCTACCTTCTCTGAAGAGATTAATATTTTGGCTGAAATTTATATATACATACATAAATGTATGTATTTGCATATTTGTGTATGCATACTAGTCAATCAGGTATAGATTCTTATTAAGGAAATCTCAGCCTAACAGTAACATTTGCCAAAGCTGTAAGTAACTGGAAAAAATATAAGGCAGTACTTATAAGTCTTGTAAGTTTTGCTATTGTGAGCTTAGTGTTGAAAACCAAAACCATTCATTTTCAGAACCATGCCCTGATGGGGTTAATTTTCTAGACCTTAACAAAACTTAGAACAAGTGCAACACCATAAACACTTCAGGAAAAAAACCCAAATAAGGATTTGTGTTGAAGGGAGGGGTACTGGTTTGTACCACATCATGGTTGAAATTGTTATAAACAGCTGTTGTCTGCACTTCTTTAAAGCAAGCTTGAATATTTCCTTTTTTTTTTTTTCCTGTACAACCATCTCTTTTGTCTTTTGCTTTATTTCTAGCTGTTAGCCGCTATTATAATCATAAATCACTTCATGATGAAATGTATGCTATGTTCAGAAAACGTTCTGGGAAGAAAATCATGTGTGAAGATGAGGTAGTGTTTTTTAATATACCTATCCTGTTCTTTTCTAGCAAATAAAATTTAACACGAAGTATATGTTCCATCTAATTTATTTGAAATATTATTGTATTAAATACTATCAGTCTAACCTAACAAACTGACATAGATACTGAAGAGTAAGATAAAAGCAAAGACTTTGAATGCAGTATGTCCAAAATATATTCTATCTATTACTGCAGTCTGTGTTTTAAGCTTCTTTTGCTTTCCAGAACGTGAATAATATGAGTTGCACCCCATGGTGCTAATATTTCAGGAGTTTGTACTCAGTCTGAACATTGGTAATCTAAATCTCACTTGTTTTGGCAGATGTCCTAAATGGAATCATATAAAGAAACCACTCATGAAGACTTGCAAGGTACCTGTATGAAATCAAAATTATTTGACTTAGAGAAGAGTAACTTAAGACTGCAGTGGTATAAAGTCCCTTAAAAACTCATCTACATGACCACAAAGCATATTTACAGATCTTAAATAGCTGCTGTTACCAACAAATTTGAATTTTGAAGTAAAAAAAATTACCTTTATTAAAATGTATCTTAAAATAAGAAGAATTCATAGTTTAAAACACAGTGGATTCAGAAACTACATTAAACTTCCATATTTCTGACACAGTTTAACCATGTGGGCCACTTTGTGTAATTTGGAACTTTTTTATGAGCTGACTGAGTAGGAGCAGTGTGGAATGGAGATGGTTGAGGCGCGGACAGGAGAAGCACTTCTCCACAAGCTGTTGAGGTTGCATATAAGGGGCCAGTGAGTTCACTGTCTCCAGTGACGAACCTTCAAATCAACCTTTTCTAGAAATCCTTCTGGGTCAGCACAGCCTTCTTGGCACAGTGGAAGATGGATTTTCCTGAGTGGTTTCTAACAGGAGTAGCTTCATATAATGTTTGATGAATCTTCAAATCAGCCTTTTCCAGAAATCCAAGCAACAATACACTCAGCACCTAATT